>NW_012267416.1:502191-526589 GCF_000151885.1 Dipodomys ordii
TTCCTTCCTTCCTTCCTTCCTTCCTTCCTTCCTTCCTTCCTCCCTTCCTTCCTTCTCCTCGCACTCTCTTTCTCATTCTTTCCCCTCCTCCCTTCTCTATAATATTTTGCAGCACATCTGGGCCTTGTGTGTGTTAGCTTAGTGTTCTCTCACTGAGCTACTCCTGCAGCCCTCTCGCAAGGCTCTCCTTATCACTTCAAGCACAGACACTCCACAGTAATAGGACAGTTCTTAAGTAGGCACGAGGAGCTCTTGTGGCTATTTCATTTTATATAAATGTGTAGATAATATCTATACAAAATTGACTATATAGGGCTAGGATATAGCCCTCCTTTCCAAAACCCAAAAGCTCCATAGGCAATTCAAGTTTTCAGCTCGAAATAATAAATACTATCCCTGAACACAGTACAATAGATCACAAGTTCCATGTACAAGAGCTGTTTATTAAGCATTCATTAAATTGAATTTTGTTTGTCATATACCTACCTCATCATTAATATTTCCCCTTGTTACCTGCACCCTCCTAGAGTAGATTTTAGTCCTAATTAGCCTTTTCATACACTTGACTGAGCTATCAAGTATCCTCTGTCCACTTGTTTGTCTTGCCCACAGTCTTAAATGACATAAATCTCGTGATTCCTGGAGCAAAGATACTTCTAGAAGAACAAGAATCCAGATATGATTGGAGCCCTCAGCCCAAAGAACCGATACTCAATGAACACATGCTTCAGAGAAATGAGACAGATAAACCTGATGCCTTCTTGATGAGATTTGCTGTCACAGAGACTGCAGCGCTAAAGCTCTTCATGGCAGCCTCCTGGGATCTAAGATTTTAGCATTACGCTGTTTCTACAAGATGGCCAAATAATTGGGAGAAATAAAGAAGCAGCCATTTAGGAAGCAGTCATTCTACCTGGACTATATCTTGAATCAGATTTAGAAGCACATCAACTATCACAGCTATGTAATAGGTTGAAGCCAGGGGTATCTACATTTTAGAAGTAGAGAGCTTTGGGTCTTTGCAGGACAGGATGGTGTCCCAAGAACCCATTCCTCTCCCTCACTTTCTGATCTATTCTCTCATATTCCAGGGTTCCCCACCTGCTTACTGGTAACAGGGATTCCTGGAGATAGAAAGGAATAAAGGGGAGGTTGAAGAGCTTCCTGCAGGGAAGCAGATCCCTCTGGAATGAAAGGCTGAGAAGGATCATCTCTCCATGAAGAGATAAGGCCAACCGAAGTCTAAAGTTCATACCTAAGAAAACAAATTTGCACATTCAGGAGAAGGGTGAAGGCGGGAGAAGAGGTGGATAAAGGAAACCCTAACAGATGTGGGACTGTGACAGGTTCATTGAAAAGTACTTAAGGAGCACAGGAGTATAACATGGAAGGCCATCTTATAGTGAAATGCCAAATGGAGGGAGATTTTTCCCACAGCCTCACATGCCCTGCACAGTCCCTAGCACCAAGGACGTCAGCACATCATCTAATTTTCTGCTTGTAGCCCAGTGCCCTAAAGGGCACATGGAAAATGTGCCCTTGGAAAATGTTAACTTGAGGAAAGATTTCAAAGGGGTGAAGAATGAGGGACCTAGCTGGGTTCTGGTAGCTCCCACCCATAATAGCTACTCAGGAGGCTGAGATCTGAGGATCAAAGTCTAAAGCCAGCCCAGGGAAGGACAGTCCGTGAGACTCTTATGTCCAATGAACCACCAGAAAACTGGAAGTTGTGCTGTGGCTCAAAATGGTAGAGTGCTAGTCCTGAGTGAAAGAACTTAGGGACAGCACTTAGGCTAAGCCCCACAACCAACCAAAGAAAAAAGGAGGAGCAGATACAGATGTTATGGAGGTGGAGTTATCAAATCAGTGATAGATTTTTTTTCCCCCAAGAGTATGAGTATTTGGGAGAATTTAAATCAAGGTGTCAAATAACAATCTGTGTTATGTCGTCTGTTGTTCAAATATGTGTGAACCAAGGAAATGGAAGGTCCTGTGGTTTGCTGAGTCCATTATTAACAGATTCAAAGAGGGAAATGAAATATTAATCATTTGGGGAGAATAATGAAGACTCTAGGAAGGCAGGGATACATTTATTTAAATATTTTACCCAAGACTGAATCTGAAGGACACTTGCTTTTATGTAAGAGACCCACTGGAAGAACATTCTCATGAATGAATTTTGCATAGAGCAACTGTGTATATTCCACCTCCACTGACTGTCTCTTGGGAACACAAGAAAATGGCACAGGGGGAGAATTTCAAGAGTAGCCTGCTACTAAGGTAGAACCATGTTTCTCATATGTAAATAGTATCTTCCAGTCAATTTGGGATGGAGCTGGTTAAGTATCTCTCCCAAATCTGTTTCCCTGAGAGCTGAGGCCATAGTATATATTCTTTCTAATCGCCTTACTTTTATCCACTAGACACACTACACTTACATTTTCCTCCAAGTCCACAGGCACTTGCTTATGCGCACAAAAATATATGAATTATTGAAATCAAGCAGCAAGTGTTAGCAACAATGCCTTCCCACAGGGCCAAGTGTGTAAGCGGTCAATACAAAGTCCATTTCAGAGTTGTTTGGGATTGATTTGGGAAGGATAGACATATGCACATGAGGCAATTGGCAAACAAGCCAAAATAGTTTCTAATTAGATTTGTTTTTGTATGACTCAGTCTATTAGTGTGATGGATCACAAAAAGGAGAGATCAATGCAGGCTGAGTCACTAAGAAGGTTTGAGAGGAGGCAAGGTTTATGTTAGCTTTTGAAGAATGAATAATGGGAGAGGAGTTAAGAAGGGAGTTGGGGTTTCCCAGTTTGTTTTAGACACCTACTATCTTGTCTATTCTGTCATACATGGCCAAGTTGGACTGCCAAGAGTGAAGATGATCATGTTATATGCTTTGGTTTCTATCAGTCCTTCACATTTAGGCATGCTTGACTTGGCCAAAGCAAATGCTTCTATCTCAAAGCATTAACCAGAACCTGGATATCAGAGGATATAGGAAATTTGGACCAATTGGCCAGCCGTACAATATCTCCAACCCTAGATACATTAACTTGAAACATAATCTTGGGTATTGTTCTTCTGGCTTTTTGGCTAGCATATTAGAAGTTCTCATGTATCCTTTTAATAAATATAACTTCTATTTAGGCTTACTCAAGATGGTTCTTGTTGCTTATTCACAGTCCTTCACAGAGTGAGAATGATGCTGAGAAATGAGACATAGACAGAAGAACTGTTCTATTACCTGGGTTTCAACCAGAAGAAATACCAGCTGAGGAAATCAAGACCTTCTTCTCAAACCCACCTGGCATGGCTTCTTGGGCCAAGCAGAGGAAACACTGAGCATCAGAGGTTCAGTGAAAGGAAAGAGGCCTGACTGACAAAAAAGTTAGGACAGATCACACCTGTAATCCTAATTACTCAGGAGGTTAAGATCTGAGAATCCTGGTTTGAAGCCAGCTGTGGCAGGAAAGTCTGAGATACTTATCTCCAATGACTCACCAAAAAGCCAAAAGTGGAGCTGTGGATCAAGTGGTAGAGCAAAAATGCTAAGGTACATCACTCAGCACTGAGTTCAAGCCCCAATACTGGAACACATACAGGAAAAATAAAAAGGGTCCAAACAATCTCACATTTATCTTCTCGCTCAGCTTATTCTCACAGTATGGGCATTCTCTGTAGCTGGGTTGTCTAACAGAGTGTAGTACCCATACCTCTTCTTTCTTCTAGGTCCCATCAAGAAAATTATCTTGACAGAGGCTAAGATGATGAGTTTGAAACCATACTACCATGAGGATTGAGAACAAACAAAAGTGACCAAAGAGACTCCAGTGGGATATGGTTTTAAATGTAAATTCCCTAATATGTGAGGTCAAACTGCATTTCCGCATATAATAAAAAAAAATGGCATTTTACCTGCAATAGGGGCTTCTTCTTAGAAAGCTGCTCTTTCAAATGCTATCCAGAAGAAGTAGGCTGGGATTCTTGGAATTTCCCCCTTTCCTTCTCTCCCCCTACTGATCACTGTACCAGAATAAAAACTGTATGCAGATACTCTGCTCATTTACTGCCTTTCTCCTTAACTTTTAGTTAAGGATGTTAAATGCAAAATAGGATGATAGTATCTCATGACAAAAACCTTACTGAATAAACACAAACTATCTCTAAATCTATCCAGACCATACTGAAGTCAGACCCATTTTTTTTCTGGCTGTTGATTAGAATCTTGCTATGCAAACCACTCTAAATTCTAACCAGTGATCCTTCTAGTTCAGTCTCCCAAGTGCAGAGATTACAATGTGCACCCCAGTGTTCTATCTGGATATACTGAAAGGGTGAAAAAGCTTAATCTGATTTGAAAAAACCTATGGATCAAATAAAAGAGGCACACTCATTCCCCTAGGGAAAGATTTGCATAAAAACCAACATTTCCAGGAAACCAACTTGATAAAGACAATTCAGGAATCCCTTGTCAGTTTGTCAGCTTCCTCCTTCACTCAATGACATTTCATCTAGCAATCAATTATATAAGGCCACAAGACTGTCCAGTCTCTCCCAGACATTCTGAGACAGCACTGCTTCTTACCCTGAGCACTGGCTTGCTGAGAGGAAGGGTATGCCAGGACATCTGGACCACACACACCTTAGTGAAGACAGAGGAGGTGAAGGGCGAAGAGAGGACAACCATTGTGCTTGCATGGAGAATAACAGTGAGCTACCACGTGGGGAAGCTTTGAGTTCTCACAGAGAGCACGACTAGAGGCGATGAAGATTCTGGCGAGCCATGAATGGACTCAGAGGTCAAACACCTTGATGAATGTCCAGAGCTGGCAGAGGATACAGAGATGATTAAGAAGTGACTCAAACATTACTGACTGTGAGCTACTATTCCAGGCTCAATTATTTAAAAAAAAATCTATATTCATGACAAATTTCAAGCAAATGAGTTTTGATATAACACAGATATCAATAATAAAGGTTCTAGGGTCAAATTTACAGGGGTTTAAAGGTTGACTTCATTGCTTTCTAACTACACAGTTTGGGAAAAGTCATTTTAAGCCCTGAGCCTCAGTTTCCTCAATTATTACTATTGTGGGCTTAGGAGAATTTAAATTGAAAAGGTCTCAGCCACTGCCAAATAGCAAGGATTTGCAAATGATAGCAGCCAATATTGTTGCTGTTGTATTGACCTGCCCAAGTTATGAGTCAAACAGACTGGAATGATTGAGAGATTGTGGGTGGCACAGATCCCAAACAAATGAATGGATATGGAGATGAACCTAACAGATGAACCCTGGCTCAGGGTTGTATTTAGTAATAGACTCAGAAACGAGGTTCCTATGTGCTGGGTGCCAGATTTACTCTGAAGTACTCCTCAGAATCA
This sequence comes from Dipodomys ordii, assembly GCF_000151885.1. Lineage (NCBI taxonomy): Eukaryota > Metazoa > Chordata > Mammalia > Rodentia > Heteromyidae > Dipodomys > Dipodomys ordii. The sequence continues at coordinate 507,584 of NW_012267416.1, forward strand.
CCACTGGAGCTTTTATCACTATGAGTCTGGGTTTGGTTACAGAAGAAAAGAGGACTTCCTGAAGTAGGTCTAAAGGGCCTAAATTTTGAGTTATTTAAGGTCTTAGAGAAAAATCACAATTTTTTTTAAATGCTTCTGTCCCTGTGATCTAACTTTGAAATAACGTTCATACTTATTTCTAGGTTTATTTATTTATTATTTGTTTATTTTTACTTTTAGCCAAATAGGTAACATGAACATTATATTTATCCTCGTATCCTCATTCCAAGAAGCACCAGAAGGACCCTACCTGAAGACAGATATTTTTCCCCGACCAACACCTTCCCTTCCTTCCCGCGCCCCACTCCCATCCCCCCGCCCCCGGCCCCGCCATTATACCTGATCACAAACCACCATTCGCCTTTCAATGATTTAAATTTTGGAAGAAAGCCTGGTACCAGTGGCTCACATCTGTCACCTTAGCTCCTCAGGAGGCTGAGATCTGAGGATCAAATTTCATAGACAGTCCAGGACAGAAAAAAATTGTGAAATTTTCATCTCTAGTTAATCCAGAGAATGCTTTGAGTAGAGGTATAGCTCAAGTCATGGAGCACCAGCCTGGGGGGAAAAATGCCAATCTAGAATATGAGGCCCTGAGTTCAAGCCCCAGAGCTGGCATGAAATAAAAACATAAAACACTTGGAAGAACCAAGTGTGAGATGGTCACGGCCTCAGTTCCAGCTTGCTAGTTCTCTGAGTCCATGTATTTCTTTTTCTTGTCTTTTTTTAAAAATTATCCTTCAGTAGTTGTACAAAGAAGTTCCAATTCAACTTATCAGTTTATGAGTACAATACATCTTGATCAATGTTACCCCTTCCATTTCTCCTGCATCTCTCTCAATTCCATGCACTCCTTCAAAATTTCACATGTGTACATTGAATATTATGACTGCATTCACCCACCCTGCCTGTCTCCATTCAGCATTTCCATTCCTGTGTCTTCCAGTGCTGCATGCGAGGAAGCCAATGTTTTGCACTGAACTCATCCACTGAGCTGAGCTCTTCCACAAATGGCCTGAAGCATCCAGGTTTGCTTTGTAGTAGTTCAACTCCACATCCTCCACACTCACCCGCCATCCCTCCCTAGAGAAAGCCTGACAGAGATGTCAAATCTCAAGAACACAGCAATGAATTGGACCCACAGCAGCAAGTCGGCAGTAGATCAAATTTCCTTCCTGTCAATCGACAGCCTTAATTACAGCACTACTGTTGCTCATTAGCTGTCTTCTTTTTTTTTTTTTTCAGGCTGTGTAGAGAGAGAAAGACTACAGATCTGTAGCAAAGGCAGAGGTTGTAGGATTCTCATGGAGATACATTTGGGACACCACAGAGTCTGTTTTAAGTCACAGAGAACATAAACTCAGCCTGTAGAGTTATTTGAATGAAAGATACCATATAAATGCAGCTCATTGTCATTATCATTAAGCAGCTGCTCGGGATGAGCAAAGCTGGGTTTCAGGCCTGCACCTCCTCTCTCTTTCTGAAGAAAACCATGGAATTGGTCCCAGTCCTTTGAATGTAGAAAATGCAGTGACACAGGAGATTCTGAGACTTGATATTTTCAAGGCCTGTGACACAGGAGATTCTGAGACTTGATATTTTCAAGGCTAGGTTCATGAATAGCATAGTGCCTTATTCTTTGCAAATGCTCTGATATTCTTAAATAGGCCAGATAACTGACCCAAGACCTCCATCCCTCTGCAAACCATGCACTCATCACATGGAATAATGAGAAGATAACTTGGCACTGGCATGAAGGGGGGAAACACATTGTGGATACAGAAAGTGGGCAGGTAAGTATGCATCAGGTCTGTGGAAAGGACAGGATGAAGAGAGAGACGCTAGATGCAGAGCCCACTGTGGCTTCAGTCAAGGAGAACCCTTGAAATGCTTGTGGGCAGTACCTATCTAGCTAAAAGAGATACGTACACCATATTTAATCCGGAAGATTTCCAACCCTCTTAATCAAGGGTCCATACTAAACTCTCACATGCCAAAGCCAGCAGATGCCAGAGAGCTGTGCAGTGAGGAAGGACTTTAAAATTGTCTGGAGAATATAAGCAGGTTCCTGGGCCTGGAATTTTATATTCAGTGTGTCTCAGAACTGACTTTTCTTGTAAGATCACTGGTGTGGCAGAGGCTGATAATCCAAGAAGACAATGACTACAGTAAGAGGCCACAGTTGCAAAGAAACAAAGTCGGTATATTTTGTCTACCTAAGCCCAGATGTCTCAGTGGAGACACCTGAATCTGACTTGTTTTTTTCAAGTATGGTTCTTGGGTTGACTTCCAGAAACTTGCAGCCAGTACCTGGGAATCTGAAACTTAACGTTCACCATTAATAATTCTTAGAATCATTAAAGTTTGAGAACTTCAGCTATTGGCTGGAGGTGCATGCCTGTCATCCTAGCTACTCCGGAGGCTGAGATTTGAGGATCATGGTTCAAGGCCAGGCCAGGCAGGAAAGTTTGTGTGGGATTCTTTTCTCCAATTAACCACCAAAAAGCCAGAAGTGGATCTGTGGCTCAAGTGGTAGAGTGCTAGCCTTGAGCACAAAAGCTTATGAGTATACAAACCTGAATTTAAGCTCCAGTACTGGCATACACATACAAAAAAATAGGATGGTAACTTCAATCTACATAATTTCTACTGTTCCTCATGGCTCAAAGATACCATCAACGCTAATGATTAAGGAGGAAAAAGGCATTTTACGCTCCTGAAGAGACAATACTCATCATCTCTGGAGATTAAATTCCAGACTGTTTTGAAAGAGTGAGCCTAATAGTGGCCACATATTAAATCCATCTGTATAATTTATAATACGAAAAGGTACACATGCTCAAGTCTAATCTCAAATGTTCCAAATCAGAATGGAAGGAAACGACATGAAAAAAGAAAAGTCAAAGAGTAAAGTAATAGTCTTCATCACCTTTCCTGGTGCTCTTTCCCCACAATGCTCCATAGTCTCCTTTGTTAGGGTTCTCCAGACAAACAGAAACAGTGGGCCATGCACATACCAAGACACACAAACAGAATGCGATGGTATTTTTAAGGAATTGTCCCAGACAACTGTAGAGGCTAACAAGTCAAGTCTAAAATCTTGGCTTGAGCACGAACATTGGAAAAAGCCAATGCCAAAGGCCAAAGGCAGTCTGCTGGTGGAATTTCTTCTTATTTAAGGGAAGACACAGACTGACACTTTCAACAGTGCATGGGTCCAATTCACATTATGGAGGGAAATTTGCTTCACTCAAATCCATGGATTTAATTGTTCATCTTATACAAAATACACTCACAGAAACCCACCACACAATTAATCAAGTATGTGGCCATGTGGCCCAATCAAGATGATGCAACAACAACAAAAATTAACCATCATTCTCACCTTCTCACTTCCTCTAGTGTACTTATTGTGTTTATTTGCCCATGTCACAACAATAGAACATAAGCTATGTGTTTTGTTATTGTTGTTGTATTTTGTTTTGATTTTTTGGTGCCAGTACTGGGGCTTGAACAAAGGGCCTGGAGACTTTCTCTTAGCTTTTGGCTGATGCTATAGACTACTTGGAGCCACAGCTCCACTTCTGGCTTTTCACTGTTTAATTGGAGATAAAAGACTCATGGACTTTCCTGCCCAGGCTGGCTTTGAATCTCAGTCCTCACACCTCAACCTCCTGAGTAATTATGATTACATGCACAAGCCACAGAACTTTGTTCTTTTGGGCAGTGCATGTTTGTTTTGTTCACTGACAGATCCCCAGAGTCAAGGATCATGTCTGATACAATGGTAAGCACACAGCAAATCTCTACTAAATAAAATCACCATCACCATCCTTTATCATTTCCCTCAAGTTCATCTAGGGTTAGATGGTTAGTATTAGAAGTACAGAACTTGAACCCCCCAACCATATATATATATTATGTATACATATATGCATATATATATATATGTGTATATATATATATATATATTCCCAAATGTTCTCTCCATTTTAATAACAAAGAAAAATGGAAAATCCATAGGATTGTTCAAAAACACTAGTGCTCTTTTAGTGCTCTTTTTTTTTCTTTTTCTTTTTGAGACAAGGTCTTTCTGATCTTGAACTCCCAAGTTCAAGATGACGAGTGCTTTTAACTTGTGAGACAGTTCTTTAAAATCTAAGAAGGATGTTTGAGTTGAGTCTGGGTATTCTCACTCTTCTGTGTGAGATGACCCAAGAACATTTTCTTCCAAAATGAAGGAGCACCACATTTCTATTCTCAACAGAAACCCAGGAGCTCACCAGCCTAGGACATAGATAATCATGCTAATTGAAAATTATTTACAGCTTTAATATCCTTTTTATACTCTGGCTGTCTGAGTTACGAGATTCCCAGTGCCAATATTCATGAAGCTAGGCTGTGGGTGATTCAGTTTCCTTCCTTTCTCCTTTCCCCATTTCAGATTTATGGACCTAAATGTGCCAGTTATTTTGTGAATAAGTCCTGGACAGGGCCCTCAATAGAAAGGGAACAAGGCTTAATTCAAATGAGTTCTGGATATTTATAGCCTGTGCAGGAATGTGTTTTTTAATAACTAACAGTCCAATTCTATCAGAGAAACAGAATGAAAATTAATAGTATTCCTTTGATTTTTTTGAAAACCAATTGAAAATCAATGTGTCAGGAAAGTTAATAATGACCTCATTCTTTGACCCAATAATTTCAAAGATCTATCCAAATCATCAGGAAAAATTTACACTTAAAGATGCTGGTCAAAATACTGGTTCTAACAGTCAACATTGGTAACAACTTAAAAGCTGCACATAGAGATTTGTTTAAATTGTAGCCAGTGAATAAGATAAAAATAGACATTGATAATACTTTTTGCAAAGTTAACATGGCAACAAAACTCTTCATTCTGTATAGCAAAATTTTAATATGTGAAATTTTTCACGAAATATGATCTATTAAAAGAAAATAAGAGGGGCTGGGAAGGTGGCTCAGTGGTAGAGCGCTTGCCTTGTATGCCTGAGGCCCTGGCTTCGATTCCTCAGCACCACATAAGCAAAAAGATAAAAGCCGGAAGTGGCGCTGTGGCTTAAGTAGTAGAGCACTAGCCTTGAGCTGAAGAGCTGAGGGATAGTGCCCAGGCCCAGAGTTCAGGCCCCATGACCGGACCCAAAAAAAAAAAAAAAGAAGAGTCCTCTAAATCAGAATGATCCAAATAAATAAATAAATAACACTAATACTGGTTTTAGTCGGTGAACAAAACAATGGGTGGTTTTCTCTCCTACTTTAAATTTTATTTCTACTTTTGAAAATCAAGCACAAGTGAATATACAACAACACTTTGACCTCCAGGCTGAATAAGGGATTCCGGGTAGGTATTAGTTTGTTTGGGGACATCTTTTTTCTTTTATTAAAATTTTAAATGTCTTCGGTATCTATCCACGACCAAGATGAGCGTGTTATGTTTTATTATCTTAACTGCTGGTTGCTATTTTTTTTGTCTACCTTCCTATCTATCTGTCTCACAAAATAATCCTTCAATTGATTGACAGTGTACACATTGTTCAAACCTAGATATTCCTGAGAAGAAGTAGGTGTTATTAGCAGTCATCCAGGGACATCAGGGACAAAGCAGGACCATCGTTGTAATGGAAGGTGTGTAGCTACCTTCTTCCCCATCCTGTATCCTACACTGGGAGTCTTCATTTAACCAAGGAAGGTCTAGATGTATGGGAAGGGGCGGCGCAGTTTTCCAAATATTTATCCACCAGGTGCATAGGCATGTTGATATTTTGTTTAAGGACTAGAACCACAGGGAAAGTTCCTAATATTCCTGAAGATAGGTATTGATGAAGGTTGACTTTGTTAACTAGTCTGTTTGTTGTTGATATTTTGCCTTGCGGTTTGCTTTTCAATTAAGTGGATTTTCATTAAGACCTGGTAAAGCTAACTATATATGCAAAGAAATTGACTCCCATGGTGTAACTCTTTGGATAACCTATAATAGCTTAATAAAATGAGTACCAGGAAACTAAAATATTTTGTCAGCATGGTGAGGAGGTCAAAGGGAGCCGGGACAGATAAATGGGGAGAGGAAAGATAGATGAATGCCATCGTAAGATTGCATGGTGGGACTGGGAAGATGGCTTAATGGTAGAGTGCTTGCCTCTCGTGCATGAGGCCCTGGGTTCAATTCCTCAGCACCAAATAAAGGGAAAAGGCCGTAAATGGCTCTGTGAGAGCTCTAGCCTTGAACTGGAGAGCTGAGGGACATTACCCCCAGAGTTCAAGCCCCATGACTGGCAAAAAAAGGGTTGGATGGGGTTGGGACACAGTGGAGAGAATGATAAAGAGGTGACATTGATCAAGCAATGGACGTGTTGAATTGAAGCTCCTTTATATAGCAACTTACAAATAACTTTTAAAAGGAAAAATAAAGAAAAGAAAAAAAAACCTCTCCTATTTTATCCAAGAGTACTGTTCTTTTATGACAAACATTCCTATCCTAATTTTTCCAGACCACCAAATCAACAGAAGTAGTGTTTGATTAAGGATTTTTAAAGCTAAGGAAGGATTTTTGGAAAATATGTCTTCAAACCTTCTTAGCCAGAGGTTCAATGGGAAAATTGCAGACCACAGACCATACATAAGACACTGCACTAAACAAAAGTGTCATTGGAAGGGCTCATCACTAATTCTGCAAAGCGTGGTTTCAAAAATATTAAAATAGCAGGGTGCTGGTGGTCATGCCTAGAATTCTCGCTACTCAAGGTGCTGAGAGCTGAGGACTGCAGTTTGAAGATGGCCCAAGCAAGAAAGTCTGTGAGATCCTTATATCCAATTAACCACCAGAAAACCAGAAATGGAGCTGTGGCTCAAAGTGTTAGGGAGCTAGCTTTGAATAACAACAAAAAGCTCACAGATAGCACCCAGTCCTAAATTCAAGCCCTGACAAAAATAAATACATAAAATAAAAGTAAAATAAATGTACAATAAATACTTAAGAAAAGGATAAGAATGAATAAAGAACTACTGCTTACAAAACTGCATAATGGTTCATTGTCCTTTATAATAATACTTCATTTTCTTTCTAGCTCAACAAATAATTCCATTCTTTACCCCACATTTTAAAAAATAGTTTAAGTAATTGTATTGGATGACCAACTGCTAATGGCTCAATTAATAAAAAGGAATGAGTTTGTAAGTGCTTCTTAATGAGTACATTTTATTGAATGAATAGTTTGTGAAAGAGTTAACTTTACAAAGCATCTGATGGAGATAAGAAAACAAAGCTCTCCTTATTTCCCCACATCCAGAATAAAACACACAAGCTGTGTGAACTTTTCAGAAAGTGTCTATTTGACTCTACTGAAGGTATTTTATCAGGGGGCAAGAGGGAGAAAACATTGTGGATGGAGGTAATAAGATTAACAGTGAATTCTTTTGTAAATGACCCTGAGAGTTGATCCAAGATAAAAATCTCACTTGGCTCAACTCTCTGCTGGAGATCTTGCTATAGGCTACTAGCTGGGTAGAGAGAAAGACCTAACAGAATCTGTACACAGAAACAGCTATCTGCCTGCAGCCTTTTCTCTCCTTCTCCCTTCCTACTGTACTCAAATCCTGCAAAGGAAAAAGCCCATTGAAGCAGAACCTGAAAGATCAGCCTCTGGTACTGAGAGAAAGATGGAGGGACAAAAAGAACTTGAGAGGTATCAAAAGGGATTAGCTGAAAAGACTCAGCACAATGGCACAATGAGTAGGTATCTGTAAAAGTTATGGTCTTTTTATTTTTAATTTTATTATATATAATATATGTTAGTTTTATTTTATTTATTGATTTATATATAATATTGGTGGCAGTCCTGGGGCTTGAACTCAGAGCCTGGGTGCTCTCCCTGAGTTTCTTTGTGCTCAAGACTACCTACCTCTTGAGCGACAGCTCCACTTCTGACTTTTTTGGTAGTTTAGTGGAAATAAAGAGTGAGTCTCACAGACTTTCCTGCCTGGGCTGGCTTTGAACCGTGATCCTCAGATCTCAGCCTCTCAAGTGGCTAGAATTGCAGGCGTCAGGCACCAGCACCTAACAGTCTTTTTATTTTTTTAAGGGTCTAGCTATGTAGCCCAGGCTGGCTTTGAACTCATCTTTCTGTCTATGCCTAGAATTACAGGCCTACCTATCACACAGGCCCAATCTTATTACACATAGCATTAGAGAGCCACATAAGAAGAAAACAACATGCTGGGCGCCAGTGGCTCACACCTGTAATCCTAGCTACTCAGGAGGCTGAGATCTGAGGATCCTGGTTCAATGCCAGCCCGCCCGGGCAGGAAAATCTGTGAGACTCTTATCTCCAATAAACCACTAGGAAACCAGAAGTGGCGCTGTGGCTAAAGGGGTAGAGCACTCGCCTTGAGCTGAAGAGCACAGGGACAGCGCCCAGGCCGAGTTCAAGCCCCACTACTGACCAAAAACAAAAACAAAAAAGAAGAAGAAGAAAACAACACTTACCTGGGATCTGAAGACTCCACAGGACTTTCGTCAGGTTAGCAGCATTCTGAGATGTCTACACACAGGAAATATAGCTTGTGGGGCATGCCTTGCCATCAGACAAAGGATGGGCTGTGTGTGCAAGGAATTAAAGAAAGGTTACCATGGTTAAGCCTGAGAGAAAGAAGAGGTTGAGGAGATGCATCAGTGGGAAACCAGTGATATATGTATATATATATATATATATATATATATATATATATATATATATATATATATGGCTGATTTTCTTTAGTTTCTTTAGTGCATACCCCCACAATATTTCTGCGGGCCTTCTGTTTCTATAATCTCTTGTAACCTGGTGGTTCCTAAATGTTGGACAGGCCTTTAGGAAGAAAGGTGCATCATGAAGTTAAACACAAGTCTGGAGAAGAAGAGAATCCCTCCACTAGTCCCTGAGTTTGCCTTTGGGTCATGAAAGAACTGCTGAGATTCTCTAAACTTTTTTTCAATGACCTTGGCTCCAAGCAGTTCTTCTAATGGGAAACTCAAGTTCTGAATTCCAACCAGCAGGGCTGCCAGTCTGACTTTGTGTTCCATCTTTGTCTGCCAGGATGCTAATTTGCTTAAGTAAAATGCTCCTCTAGAGACTTTGTGGGCACAGCCATTTCACAGCACCAGAGTTCCCTCTTTGGGAATGCACCCTGTGGTGGTAATAAGATGCAAAGTGAAAGCAGGAATGGGGGAGGGGAGGAGACACAGTTTCTATTAAGTAATAAATGCTCTGCACCAGGAAACTTTCCTAGTGACCTTCAAAAGGTCATTTCACATATGTGAGCCATGCCCTCTGCCCTATCATATGGCTAGTTTATTTCATTATGCATTTATTTGTTAAGCATCAATTGAATGAATAGTCTGTGTCAGGAACAGAAGCCCTGTGAACAACTCTGACCAAGCCATGCTGCTTTCTGCTTCTGCCTGCTAGCTGCCTTCAGTATGAGCTGATTTGTTCCATCTGACCCTCCCCATCATGATAATGATCGGTACTGCCTTAACGCAGGACCCAAAGCAACCGCCACTTACCTCTGAAACTCTGAGCCAAATAAACCTTTCCTCTCTATAACTGGATGATCTCATGTATGTTGTTATAGTAGTGGAGAGCTGACACACACAGTCTCCTTGCACAATCCAAATGGGTTTGAGCAATTCCAGATGCTTTTTAATATGTCCCTCTACAAATGTGAAAAGTGAGCAAATGAGGGATCAGTCTGATGCAAATACTGTGCATGCATGTGTGACACATCAATGTGCAACCTCGTTGAACAATTAGCATATATTAAAAAATAAAATGAAGAAAAAATTTAAAAGTGAAAAATAACAATGAAGGACAGGAATGAAAAAAGAAAAAATCATGTCCTGCCCAGGATGGAGGCTATTAGTAGGAGAGACAAGGGTGAATGGAGAGGGTGAAGGAAGGTGAATTTGGTCAAAATACTTCATGTAGCCGGGCACAGGTGGCTCATACCTATAATCCTTGTTACTCAAGAGGCTGAGATCTGAGAATTGTGGCTCAAAACCAGACCAGGCAGGAAAATTCCTGAGACTCTTATCTCCAAGTATTCATTGATTCATTCATTCATTAAGCATCTATTGAATGAACATTCTGTGTTAGGGGCCCGAGGCCCTAGGAGCAGAAAACCAGAAGAGGCACCTTGGCTCAGTGACAGAGCACTAGTCTTGAGCAAAAGAGCTCAGGGACAGCACCTAGGCCCTGAGTTCAAACTCCATAGCCAACAACAACAACCAAAAAAATCCCAGCAACTTGATGTAGATAGTGAAAATAGAACAATGAAGCTTGCTGAGAATGGACTGTGAAAAGAGGGAGGGGTAGGGTAAGAGGGGTGAAGGGGGCGAGTCTGATCAAGGTACGTGGTAGGCAAACATGGTCATGCCAAAATGTAACACATTTGTACAATAAAAGAATGATACTAGTTTAAAAAAGAAACTAATAAAAATGATACTAATAGGGGCTGGGAAGGTGGCTCAGTGGTAGAGCACTTGCCTTGCATACATGAGGCCCTGGGTTCGATTCCTTAGCACCACATAAACAAAAAAAAGCCGGAAGTGGTGCTGTGGCTCAAGTGGTAGAGCGCTAGCCTTGAGCTGAAGAGCTGAGGGACAGCGCCCAGGCCCAGATTTCAGGCCCCACGATTGGACCCCCCCAAAAAATGATACTAATAAAAATATAAAAAGAGTAAAGGAGGAGATGATAAAGAGGAAAAGAAGGAGGAGATGAGAAGGAGGAAGAGAGAAACGAGGAAGGAAGAGGAGGAAGAAGTGGAGGAGGAAGAGGAGAGGGGGGAGCATGTTCTCAATAGAGGTTTGCAGACGTGGCTCAAGCAATAGAGCACCTGTCTGGTGAGTGCAAAGCCCTGAGTTCAAACCTTATACTCCCAAAAAGAAAACCAAAAACCAAAACCCAAAAAGTTCCTTGAAATTTTGTAAGATTACACTAACTCTAGAGTTCTCAGGTGTGGGGTACTTTCCCTCCCCCCACACAGAAAGGACATGAGATAATATCTGGACACATTTTTAGTTGTCACCCCCTGGAGGAGAAAGAAGTCATATCTAATATTTCAAGGTCACAGCCATGCTTGGGGCAGAGGGACTCAAGCCAGAATTAGAGAATTAGTAGGTTGAGAAAAACCTACTGTGAGCTGAGCTGAATATATTTATTTGATATTTCACTGCTACCCTAAGTCCAGCCCACAATGCATAGAAACACTTCCTTTTCTGTTTCTTACAACTCCTGTCCCTATACTTTATGTGTAGTTGCTTTTCAGTGATTCCCCACTACCAGGCAAATCCTACGAGAACATGACCAGTGATGCAGCAGGATGTGGCTTGGATCAAAGCGTATCCTGCTGGAACTCTTTCTGTGATTTTTGTCAACTCTGGTTTATCAGGAGAATCATCTGAGGAACTTGAAAACCATCTGTACTGCCAGGTACCAGTGGCTCATGCCTGTAATCCTAGCTATTCAAGATGCTGAAACCTGAGGGTTACAGTTCAAAGCCAGCCCAGGCAGGAAAGTTCTAAGACACTTACCCCCAATTAACCACCGAAAATCCAGAAGTGGTGCTGTAGCTCAAAATGGTAGAGTGCTAGCCTTGAGTGAAAAAGCTAAGGGACCATGTGCAGGCCCTTGAGTGTAAGTACTGGCACATACACATACCAATATCCTATATTGAATATAACTAAGTACATTAGATGCATGTATGAAAACATCATAATGAAATTATTTGCTATAAATAATTATTTACACTCATTTTCAAAAAGTCTGCACTCAATTATCTTTGTGACCAAATGAACAGGAAACTTAGAGTGGTCTAATGTGAGGTTGGAAAATCCTGCCCAAGTTCTTTTGTTGTGCTCAGATAAGGATCCCAAAAGACCATCAAGGAGCCGATTCCCATGTAAGCACATGAGAGTCGTTTATTGCCAGCTCGAGCCTGGACTCACAACCGCCATCCAACACAGCAGGTCAGAGTTGAGAGCCCCGACTTCCAGTTTAGCAGGGTTTTTATTGTGGTTACAGCAAGGGGAGGGAGCTTCCAACTTAGCGGTTACATGATTGGTTAACATTTAGTGAGTGAATCTTGAAACAATCTTATTGGTTAGCATGCGAGGGCAAAGCGGTTAAGCAGCAAACTATGTTAACTATGCCATCTTAAGAAACATTCCACCTCACCCCAGTTAGAATGGCTATAATCAAGAACTCTAACAATAACAGGTGCTGGATGGGGATGTGGATAGAAGGGAACCTTATTGCATTGTTGGTGGGAGTGTAAACTTGTTCAACCACTTTGGAAAGCAGTATGGAGGTTCCTCAAAAGACTCCACATAGAACTCCCCTATGACCCAGCAATCCCACTTTTGGGCATTTACCCAAATGATCACAAACAAGACCACACTAAAGCTACCAGCACGACTATGTTTATTGCAGCATTATTCACCATAGCTAAGATATGGAACCAACCCAGATGCCCCTCAGTAGATGAATGGATCAAGAAAATGTGGGATATATACACAATGGAATTCTATGCCTCCATCAGAAAGAATGACATTGTCCCATTTGTTAGGAAATGGAAAGACTTGGAAAAAATTATATTAAGCGAAGTAAGCCAGGCCCAAAGAAACATAGGTACCATGGTTTCCCTTATTTGCAATAACTAGTATATGTCTGAGTCAAGCAGAAAAGGTCAGATAAGTTGATGTTAGGGAAATGAACCCCAAGATAAGTATTTACATGTTTTTTGTTTTTTTTCCTTTTATGCAATTGTTTCTAACATATTTATAAGATGATTTCTATGTTGCTTTGTATGTCCCTCCCCCACAGTATAACCCATGCTTTCACTGTATTTGATATTGGTGTAATTTGTGGAGGGGAAGGGAAAAAACAAATCCTTTATCTAGGGCTACAAGTGGACCCATTGCAACAATGAGATGTACAAGTCGTTATGTCAAAAAATGAACTTTACAACTTTGATGGGGTGGGGGGAGGCTCGGGTGGGGAGATGGGGGGAGTATGGGAAGGGATGGGAAGGGGAAACAAAGAGGAGGTAACAATGCTTGATAAGAAATATACTCGTTATCTTGCCCATGTAATTGTAACCCCTCTGTATGGTATTCTCACAATAAATAAAAAAAAAAGAAACATTTCAACATTCCTTTCCTGTTACTGATTGACTGTTGCTAGAGGGTTACTGGTCAGAGCAGTTTCGATCATGTGGTTTTTCCAGGGACCTGAGCCCATATGTCCCGTAAAAGTCTTTTCAATGGGAACTTTTGGTAAAGGCCTTCACAATGGAACTTTCAGTAAAGGCTTTCAAAATGGAGTCTAAGTCCAGAATGGCTGTACTTTGGCTAAGGCCTCTCACTTTCAGGGTCTGCATGAAGCTGGATAGACTAGGAAAAATGAGGTACAGTCAGCGAACAGCAAATACAGGAAATATTCCTTCATGTACTTCCCTTAAGATTAAGGGAACAAATGTCATTTTGGGGAAATGAAGCAGGATAACTTAAGGAAACTGAGGTCTAGAGTAAGCAACTCAGAAATATGGTATCTAAAAACTTAGAAAAAAAAATAAAAACTTAGAAATGCTCTTTGTTTCAAAGAGAAGCAACTGAATAATTCTTTCCTAAGGGATGAATATCTCACCCAAGAATTCACAACTGCCTGACAGGACGCCCCAAAATGCAGACAGCAGGGTATCTCCTTGTTTCAAGGATAAGGATCTGTTTTATGGCAGGATGCAGTCTTAAGTCCTAGTTAAATCAAAGACAAAGCACCTAGCTTTGCATAACTTAAAGCCAGACCCCCTGCCTTTACTCTATAAATACCTAACAGCCCAAGAAGCTGTGTGTCTCTCTGGGTGTCTGTGTGTGTGTGTGTGTGTGTGTGTGTGTGTGTGTCTGTCTGTCTGTCTGTCTGTCTGTCTGTCTGTCTGTCTGTGTCTGTGTCTGTGTCTGCCTTAGAATCCCTATGAGGGCACCCATACTCTTCTAGAGTGCGCCCTGCCCTTCTGTTTGTCTGCTTGTCTGTTTCCTTGCTTGTTTACTAATAAAGCTCTGCCAGGTTTTCTTACCATTGTGACTTGTCCAGAAATTTTTATTCTGTGATCGAAATCAAAAACCCTAAGGTGAAGAGTTCCTATATTTAAAAAGGAGCTTCACTAAACCTCACCTCTGTCCGGTGACATGCCCCTCTGTTCTCACTTCCCATCTTTTAACTTCAATACATTTAAAACTGTGAAGGATGCTATGTTATTCAAAAAATACGTGAAGAAGAAGTCAGGCACCAGGCTCTTACTTGTAATCTTAGCTGTGGAGCTATGGCTGAAGATGTAGAGTGCTAGCCTTGAGTATAAACACTCAGGGGCAGCCAGTAGGCCTTGAGTTTGTTAGTATTATGCTCACCTTTGGTCCTCAGCTCCACCCAGACCTGAGCCCCTCTCATCCCTGGGTTTCCTGCCATACAGCTGGCCCTTCCCTCTCTCCACCCTGATCCACCAGGGCTCCCAACTACCACCCGTCTTGCTACCTGGATGGTGCTGATGCCATATGCTCCCTCCTGGGGGAAATACGGCTCCTCTAATAAACCTTATAATAATCTATCTCCTGTGCCTGCCTACCTCTGCGTGGTCACCTGGGATGGATGTGTGGAACCCTTCAGAGTTCAAGCTCCAGGACCAGCACCAAAAAAGAAAAATATAAGGAAGAAAATTTATAAAGGAGAGAAAACTAGGAAAAGTCTTACCCTTCTCTGATAGGTCTGCTTTTAATGTAGAGCTCAAAGTTTGAGTGGTAGCTTTGGGTACTAAGGGAGGGTGACAAAGGGCCATCCAGTAAGGGAAAGAGGTGTTGTGAGGCTAAAGGACATTTCTACCATCTTGTGGATTTGGCCCATTTTCTTTCCTCCTATGGCTACCATTGACTCATTATGGATGTCTTATTATACTTGTTGATGCTCAGACCTGTCTATATGACCCTAAACATAGTAGATAGAAAAACCGAGAAGCAAATGACAGCAAGAAAGCATCTCCATTTCCTTGTTGTGACAGTTAAGTAACATCATAAGAATGAAAGTGAAAAACTCATGTTCTATACCTCATCAATAATATTAGTGGGTTCTGGGGTGATGTGAATAGCTAGGTATCATTTCAGCCAAAAATTGAATGAGAAAAATGATTCTTGTGTTGAAGATCTAGAAGGAGAGTAGATGCTACAAGGTAGCGTTCTCCTCTGTCTTGTGAGGATTCTTTCTTTGCTGTACCTACCTTTAGGAATTAATGAAAAACCACTGTTGGGACAAATGGCTGCATAGTAGGGCACCTGGCTAAGATGCACGAGGCTGTGAGTTTGAACCCTAGCATTGTCAAATTAAAATTATTTCCACAGAATGAGCCAGTGGTGAAAGCCTGCCTGATGTATTGTTCCTTTCTTACTTTTTTTTCTCTTCCGGTAATCCTCAAATTAGGCTACCTTTTGCCTGTAAAGTCTCACCCCCTGCCTCTTCCGGGAAAGCTGTATTCAGATGTTCATTTTACAAAATATAATCACTGCCAGATGCAAGCCTAGACTGCATCTTTTCTCCACCCACCTTATTTCCTTCTCTGATTCACTGCCTTGGGCTTGTCTGATGCTGAGTGGGAGGCCAGGGTGATGCCTTCATCTCACCTTTCTGAGCATCCTGATGACTAGAGCTTTCAGAGAGCAAATCTTTCATCAGTGTGCAACTAACAGACACCCATGAGACAGAAAGCAGGGAGAAAGCAATCTTCATGGAGCAAGAAGAAGGAGTCAAGATTACAGATCAAAATAATTCTTTCCTTTGCCCATCGCCAGCCTTCCTTGGACAAAGAAATTCTAGAATGTCCTTTGAGATGAAGAGATTCCCCTTTGTATACATGACAGTTGAGAGTTCAGTTTTCAGAGCTTCTCATCTGTTCTATGATTTTATTTTTCTGACAACTGTGCCCCACACCTTCTGTAAATAAATAACACCTTCCAATGTCGAGGATGTCTTTTCTTGGCACAAACTTAAGCTGTATCTCCTCTTGATTATTTTTGTTGTGTTGGAGGCTGGGAATGTGGCTTAGTAGTAAAGTGCTTGCCTAGCATGCATGAAGCCCTGGGTTTGATTTCTTCAGTACTACATAAACAGAAAAAGCCTGAAGTGGTGCTATGGCTCAAGTGGTAGAGTGCTAATCTTGAGCAAGAAAATCTCAGGGGCAGTGCCTAGGCCCTGAGTTCAAGTTCCAGGACTGGCAAAACAAAACAAAACCAACAATAACAGCAACAACAAACAAATCAGGCCTAAAGTCTTAGGTATCATAAGGTCAGGTCCAGTTACTTACCCCAACCCACCAAATTAAAAGGATAAATGATGATCTAGGTACGTGGCTTAATGGTAGAGTGCTTGCCTAGCATGCATGAAGCACTGGGTTCAATTCCTCAGCACCACATAAACAGAAATAGCCAGAAGTGGTGCTGTAGCTCAAGTAGGAAATGTGAGCCTTGAGCAAAAGAAGCTCAGGGACAGTGCCTGGGCCCTGAGTACAAACCCCAGGACTAGCAACAACAAAAAAAATAAAAATAAAGCCCCACGACCGACAAAAATAAATAAAATAAAATGAAATAGAAGTTGGGCACAGGTGGCTCATACCGGTCTGGTCAGGGAAATCTGTGAGACTTTTATATCCATTAAACTACCAAAAAAACCAGAAGTGGAACTGTGGCTCAAGTGGTAGAATGCTAACCTTGAGCAAAAGAAACTAAGGGACAGCATCCAGGCCTTGAGTTCAAGTCCCAGGACCAGCACACACACACACACACACACACACACACATCTGAAAGGAAGGTAATTATGGACATGAACAGACTTTGAACCCATCTGTGCTAGATATCTTTGCTTGAGGCTTCTTTCTTTCTTTCTTTTGTCAGTTGTAGGGCTTGAACTCAGGGCTGGGCACTGTCCCTGATCCTCTTTTTGCTCCAGGTTAGCACTCTCCCACTTGAGCCACAGCACCACTTCTGGTTTTTGAGTAGACATAAGAGTCTCACAGGGACTTTTCTGCCTGTGCTGGCTTTGAATGGCCATCGTCATATCTCAGCCTCCTGAGTAGCTAGGATTATAGATGTGAGCCACCAGCATCTGAATTGCTTTAGGTTTAAATAGGAGGAGGAATGGGGAGCAGGTGGTGAAGTATGAGTAATTATTGAACAGGTGTATTCTGGGGGTGTCAAAGGCAGCAGGCAGGAGTCACTGGTGTCTGGAGTTCATTGTTGCAGGATGGGCCAGGTAGGGCCTTATCACCGTAAGCCACCGGTGCATGGTTCACGACTTTTGTTGCCTGCTTGGTTCTTTGTGGATTCCAAGATGGCTGCAAAATTACTGCAAGAGAAAATGGCTCAGAGCAAAGGACATAGCTAAAAAGTAATGTCTGGGAGGCCTCATGTGTTCTCCTGTTTTTACTTATCAAATAAGGGGTCAGTGCCTCTCAATAAAAGCAGCTTGTCATAATTGTACCAAGCACAGGGGTTTGTTGTGGTTGTCTTTACATTAATACTTCCTTCCTTCCCTCCTTATGTTTTGTATTCTTCTTCCCCAATTTCCCTGTGAAAACTTTCTTGAAAAATTTCAGAATGAATCTCACTAGAACCTTTGCCTACTGACATACAAGGTTGCTCAGATCACATCTTCCCTCTCCTCCTATTCCCATATTATATTTTATCTCTTTCTTATATTCTCTTTCTTTTCTCCCTTTTACTGCCTGCTGCCCTCCTCCAAATAATCTTATTTTTGTGTTCATACCTTTTCAAAGTATTTTTAAGATTGAGATTCCATATATTAGAGAGAACATGAAGAATTTGTCTCTGTCAGTCATCTGTATTATTTCACTTAACATTATGATCTCCAGTTCCTTTTGTTTTCCTACAAGTTGAATAAGTTAGTTTTTCTTTGTAACTAAATAATACTTTGTATTGTATATATACCACATTTTCTCTATCATTTATTGGTGAGTGGACACCGAGGCTGATTCATATCCCAATGACTGTGAATAGGGCTGAAATAAATATGGATGGGTGGATATCTCTGTAGTTTGTTGACTTACATTCCTTCAGGTATATGCCCCAGAGCAGTATAGGAGGATCATGTGGTAGTTCTATTTTTAGTGTTTTGTAAATCTTTGTTGGTACTCACTCCATAGTGACTGCACTAATTTGCATTCTTGACAATATATGAATATTCCTTCCCTTCCCCCAGTCTCACCAGCATTTGTTGCTGAGTATTTTCTTGATGACCGCCATTCTGGCTGGAGTGAGATGGAATCTCAATATGTTTATTGTTCATTTGCACTACTTTTGAACAAAAATTCAGGAAAACAATCTCATTCACGGTAGCCTAAAAAAATGTCCACAGACCAGGTGTCTGTAATCCTAGCTACTCAGGAGACTGGGACATGAGGACCAAGGTTTGAAGCCATCCCAGGCAGAAAAGTCCGTGAGACTTATCTCTAATGAACTACCATAAAACCGAAGTGGCACTGTGGCTTAAAGTTGTAGAGTGTTGCACTTGAGCAGAAGAGCTCAGGGACAGCACCCAGGCCTTGAGTTCAAGCTCCCTGACTAACAACAATAACAAATAAAATCTGCAAAAATCAATGTAAATCCCATCAAAATCCCAGAGACATTCTTCATAGAAATAGGGAAAAAAATCCTAAAATTAACATAGAACCATGTACAAAACAGTTGGAAGTTAAAAGAAATGCTGGCTAAGCCCGGGCAGGAGAGACCGTGAGACTCCTATCTCCAATAAACCACTAGAAAACCGGAAGTGGCGCTGTAGCTCAAGTGGTAGAGCGCTCGCCTTGAGCTGAAGAGCTGAAGGACAGCGCCCAGGCCCAGAGTTCAAGCCCCACA
>NW_012267416.1:529024-561524 GCF_000151885.1 Dipodomys ordii
TTTGAGGCACAGCTCCACTTCCGGTTTTCTGGTGGTTCATTGGAGATAAGAGTCTCCTAGACTTTCCTGCTTGGGCTGGCATCAAACCATGATCCTCAGCTCTCAGGCTGCTGAGTAGTAGGATTACAGATGTGAGCCACCAGCACCCAGCCCTGGAATGCTTTTGAAGAGGATTAAAGGATAGTACATACTACATGCTCTGTGTAATGTGTGCTATACAGAAGAAGTACAGTAGTTTCTCTAGTCACATTGCTTTGTTGCTTCAAAATAAACCCTACATGTAAGAGATACCAGTACCAAAATTGGCAAAGGAAAAGAGACAGCGCAGAAAGGAATACCAGAAAACGTAGCATCTGAGGGTTGCTATGGATGAAGATCTCAGGGTTTTACATGAAATATTGCAGGGGAGAATAGACTCCAAAACCCGTATATATCCTACAAAATGAAGATGAGCAAGGGAAGGGATGGTGGGGGGGGGGGAGCAGTGTGTGTCTGGGGTTAGAATGGATGGGTGAGGATGTTGACAGGGTTGACATGCATCAAGATGTATTTTATTCATAAACTGCTTTGCTAAGTGACAACTCCTTTGTACAACTACTTAACGATTACATATATGTATATTAAAATACTATCAATACCAAATACTGTTCACACACTTGGAGAGAAACAAGAACCATAAATAGACAGCCAGCTATCTGTTCTAGGGCTACCAGGGAAAAGTGAAGGTGATAGATGGAAGATAGCAGTATCCATATGATGGCAGGTCCTAGCTACTCAGGAGGCTGAGATATTGAGGATCATGGTTCAAAGCCATCCTGGGCAAGGAAATCCATGAGACTCTCATCTCCAGTTAACCACCAGAAAACTAGAAATGGAGCTGTCGCTCAATGTGGTAGAGTGCTAGTCTTGAGCAAAACAGCTCAAGGACCATGCTCAGGCCCTGAGTTCAAGCCCCATGACTGACCAAAAAAAAAAAAAAGTATTCTCATGATGTTTATACTATATTTTACTTACTGCCACCCTGCCCTCTACCTTTATTCAAATTCTTCCCATCTCTCTCAAATCTCAGATTCAATTTTACCAGCTGTGTAACTTCTAGCTTCTCAATGGAAATGTGTACTTTCTCTGAATTTCAATGATGCCAGGGTGGAAAATGTTCACTATGCAGCTATGGACTTCTTCCTATAGGCAGAGGCCTTATCTAATTTAATTATGTGTGCCCCATAAATTAAGTAATACATCACTCTTTAGTGATCATCACTTTCGTTTAGTCAAACAGGCCTGCACTGAGCACTATCAATGGAACTTTCCAGTGACCCGTGAAGCAGATATTCTTGGTATATTCATGGAAGGTGTGAGAATACAGAGGCTGGGAAAGATCTGGATCATAGCTGAGGTTTACCAAGATCAATTTAGAGTAGAACTGATACACTTGGAATTCAGGTCTGTCTGACTTGACAGCTGATTTGCAATGCACAGGTTGAACCCAACTAAACCCCTTTCCTGCCCTGCCAGTCATGTTTGGTTTCAGAAAATATATTAAGGGACCAAAGAGTCAGGAAAGATGAGGAAGACCTTTAAAGTTCCAAAAGTTAAACTGTGTGCTTGATGGATCTTGCCTGTCATCCTAGCTACTCAGAAGGCTGAGATAGGAGGATCACTATTCAAAGCCAGCCTGGGAAGGGAAGTCCATGAGACTCTTAACGCCACTAAACTAGCAAAAAAGCCAGAAGTGGAGCTGTGGCTTGAGTGGTAAAGTGCTAACTTTGAACAAAACAGTTCAGGCCTTGAGTTTGAACCTCAGGACCAGCACCAAAAACAAAAACAAAAACAAAACAAACAAACAAAAAACAGCGGAAAAGAAAGAAAAAAAGAAAAACACCCAAAAGTTAAACCCTTGGGCTCTTAAGTTTCCTATTTAAAGTGGTAGCTTGTATTTAGAAAGTAGAGCCCTATAAGTTCCTGGAACTTGTCTTTGAAGGACATGGTGGACCCTGGCAATTTCTTTTTTGTTCTTTTATTTGTTTGTTTGTGCTTTGAGGCCCTTCATGAACCAGAAGTCAAAATAAACCTTTCCTCTATCTGAGTGAATTGCCTCAAATATGCCTGTAATAGAAAGCTGCATAAAATGGCTTTTTCTTCTATCAACTTTGCTCTGAATGTTTTTTCTCCTGAAGGTGAAGATTTGGGAAAAAAAAATCTAAAGGAAATGGAAGGACTATGATGAGGGACAGACTTAGAGTAATGACTTCAGAAGAAGAAAGACCTCATGAGGCACAGCAGTAAAGGCTGGCAATTTTAATAGGAAAATTTCAATGCTATGGGTTTGAAGATTTGCAGTATCTCCCTTCCCCCTGCCCTCCCCTTCCTCCCCTATCACACACATATATATACGTTCCATTGGACTGAACTTTAACTTGATTGGTCCAGTGCAATTTCTCTGAACTTATACTTTACCTGACTGAGATGGCTTTACTGATGACACGTGTTACAAATAAGCCACAACAGCCATGTCCTTGTCCACCAGTATCTCATTTCCATACTCCAGAAGTCCTACTGTCAGTCATACTGACACTGGAACTCAGAGCCCTGGAAAGACTCCCTCTCCAGTGCTCTTTCTATAGGGAACTGTCCTTAGAGAAGTCTGTGTGCAGCTTACCCACCAGGGCACATGGAACCAATTCCAATGGCAGAGAACAGCTGTTAGCAAATCCTTTCATCAGAGTCCTAGCTATGGTTCAGTTATAGATGCTTATAATTTATTACCTGGAATCAAAACCTGAACCCTCTCAAAAGCTGTCATTCCCCCAAATATTGATTGAGGCTGGATGCCTGCTAAGAAATGCAAGTGAAATCCAAGCACATCATTGCTTCCTGGCAGGCAGTAAAGGCCATAATAAATTATGAGAAGCTTGGTCCCAACAACTGATTATAGGCACCAATATAAATGTAAATAGCTTCCTCGCTTCTAAATGTGCTAAATGTTATCTCTGTTAATGGACATTGGCTTGAGTTTGCTAGACATCCAGATGAAGCACTAAATACTATGTAGAAAATACTGGCTAACTACTGTGCATTTAGTAAAATAAATAAAATAATACAATAAGTCAAAGCTCAACCTTGCCCTCCAGAAAGCACCAAGTTGCTGTGTGTTGGTAGCTCACACCTGTAATCCTAGCTACCCAGAGCCAGCCCATGCAGAACAGATGATGAAACTTTCTTTTTTATTTTGTTTTATTTTTTTGTCAGTCACAGGGCTTGAACTCTGGGCCTAGGTACTGTCCCTGAGCTCTTCAGCTCAAGGCTAGTGCTCTACCACTTGAGCCATGGTGCCATTTCCGGTTTTCTGGTAGTTAATTGGAGATAAGTCTCATGAACGTTCCTAGACCAGGCTGGCTTTGAACCTCGTTTCCTCAGATCTCAGCCTCCTGAGTAGCTAGGATTCCAGGCGTGAGCTACCAGCACTAGGCTGGTGAAACTCTTTTCTCTAATAAACTACCCAAAAGCCAGAGGTGGTGGCGTAGCTCATGTAGCAAGACAGCAGCCATGAGTTAAAAGCTGAGCAAGAGTACAAGGCTCTGAGTTCAAGCTCCACTATGGGCAGAGAAGAAAAACCAACAAACATCCAAAGTGTTAGGGTTAAGAACAGTGATCAGCCAGGTACCAGAGGCTCACACATGGAATCCTAGCTACTCAGGAGGTCTGAGGATCATGGTTCAAAGCCAGCCCAGGCAGAGAAGTTCAGGAGATTCTGAACTTCCAATGAACCACCAGGAAACTGGAAGTGGCGCTGTGGCTCAAAATGGAACCATGCTAGCTTTGAGGAATATTGCTCAGGCCCCGAGTCAAGCCCCACAGCTGACACACACACACAAAAGAAGAAGAAAAAAGAACAGTGATAGTTTCATTGTTACTTTTGTATTAGTACGGCTGTGTTTGTGTGTAGTCATGAATTTCCTACTTCTGGTGTAGTGTGACCCAGACAGTATACCTTTGGTTCCAGCCAGCCAGTATTTCTCCAAGTGGGAAGTCCCTGGTACACTGAACTATGTCAGATCCAGTTCACTCTACAGCCCTACCCAGTGCCAGGCCTTGCCTTCCATCAGCATCATCTCCATGGAAGGCTACATAATCTTACTGAGTATGCATCTGATAATCTGCCCCATAAGTAAGGACTTATGTTCACCATGAGGCTCATGGCAGCATTCATCTGAAGAATGAATTAATAGTTTATAGGCTCAATTGAGTCAGACAGAAGAAACATTTTCATCAAGGCTGAAGAATTTAATGAACAAGGTTAATGAATAAAAACACAACTGTATGTGTGAATTCATTTTTCCTTTTTGTTTACTTTTCTTTTTCCAGAAATTCTCATTTCATGCCAAAGGCTTAGTTGGTATGTGGGTATAGGAGCTGACGAAGGAGAAAGAATGATCACATGGGAGAGACAGAAAGCAGAGAACAAAACCTCATGCTCCTCCCATGAGTGGTACAGACATTAGCAGCCTTCAAAGGAACATAATATTTGACCCAACATCTCTGCCATTAGGATTTCATTCAGAGGAAATCATGACAAATGTGAGGAAACAAGATTGTGTATGAATGCTATTCATTAAGTTGGAAATTAAAATGAACATTCAAAATTAGGGAGTGCTACCTAGATTAAGTCAATGCACCTATGGCAATACATTCTAGAATTAATTTCATGATCTGAAAGAATAACTGACATGGATGGATGTTTGTGATCATTATGGATGGATATGTAGATCTCAGGAGGCTGAGATCTGAGGATAGCAGTTCAAAGCCAGCCTGGGCAGGAAAGTCTGTGAAACTTTTATCTCCAATAAACCACTCAGAAAACCAGAAATGGCGTTGTGGCTCAAGTGGTAGAGTGCTATCCTTGAGCTGAAGAGCTGAGGGATAGTGGCCAGGCCCAGAGTTCAAGCCCCACGACTGACCAAAACAAATTAAAAAAAATAAGAAGACACTCTCAGACAGATAGATACACAGACAGACAGGCAGGCAGGCAAATAAATGCATAAATAGATAGGAAGAAACTCTCAAGATATAGGTAGGTAGGTAGGTAGATAGGTAGATAGATAGATAAATTAGATAGATAGATACATAGATAAGATAGATACATAGATAAGATACATAGATAGATAGACAGACAAATAGACAAACAGATTTATATATAGACAGGAAGAAAATCTCAGTAATTCACAAAAATCATAGATTCTCATTCAAGGAGATACAACAAGGAGGTGAAATTAACCACTTTGGCCCAGGCAAGACTCCAACCCAAACCCTCCAAATGGTTACCACCCAAATAGCTGAAATTATAGCAGTTAGCCACTGTGCCCACCTTCTTTCTAATCTCTTGAGTCCCTGAAATGGAGGCAAAGTCAAAAGTTGAAGAGATGTATATTCATAGTTTAATTTGATCTCTTTCAGGATCTCACCCCTACTTTCAAGCTGAAAAATATGGAAAGATGTAACTTAATGAGAATATACTCAAAGATGACAAAAAAGTCATTCTTGGATCCTTCTTAAAATTTTTTTTTGTTGGTCCTAGAGCTTGAACTCAGGGCCTGGGCGCTGTTGCTCAAGGCCAACACTCTACCACCTGAGCCACAGCAATGCTTCTGGCAGTTTTTGTTGTTGTTGTTGTTTGTTATGGTTTATAATTGGAGATAAGAGTCTCTCAAACATTCCTGCCCTACTGGCTTTAAACCTTGACCCTCAGATCACAGCCTCCTGAGCAGCTAGGATTCTATGTACAAGCCTAGAATCTTGGTTCCCATTTTTGGAGGTCACCTTCAGATTATAATCCTCTAAGTAGCTAAGTTTCCTTTGGTCTATCCAATAACTCCTTATTGCCCTGACCTACCTCCTAGGTCTGGGCTTGGACAACCAAGTAGGTCTCTTTCCGGACTTCAGTCTGGAGAGGATTTCATCCTTGAATAGAAGCTTAGTGGACTTTGAGAGAGAAAGAGAGTGCTCCACTCCACAATCCTTATAATTCCCTGTCAAGTGAGTGTTTGTTTCATTCTGTTTTTCTAGCTATTCTTTCTGCACCAGAATCTTCACAGGGAATTACTCTGCCCATCCCCCATTGCTAAGGTTGTAGCACCAGAGCTGGCCCAGCTTTCTTACTAAAGAAACCATTATATACACAATTAAACTCAACCGATGAAAAATACAAGACCACAGCTAAGATTCCTGGCCTGATGCCCAGGCTCCTTAAGCAAGTTGTATTGAGAAGAGTTTATTACAGAAGACTGGATGTCTCCTAGGAACAACCATTTGTAATAACTTTTTTTTTTTTGCCTTTTCAGAAAATCCCAATTGTTATCATAGTTACTATCTGGTCTCTGCCTCTTCCCCTCATAGTCATGTTAATTAAGTGCAAGTTTCCAACTGAAGGCTAACATTGTGAGTCTCCCAGATATTTTCATAAAAAGCGAACTGTCTGGGTATGTTACTCTTGAGAAATCCTTACAAAATCCTAGGGGCTCAAGGAGTGAGGTGGGCCTGAGAAATTCTGTAAGACAAATACAGTTTCTTATCCTAGCTTTGACATTGCATCTTTTTGTTTTGTTGTTAGTCTTAGGGTTTGAATTTAGGGCCTGGGAGCTGTCCCTGGAGCTCTTCTGCTCAAAGCTAGTGCTTTACCACTCTGAACCACAGCTCTGCTTCCAGTTTTCTGGTAGTTAACTGGCAATAAAAATTTCATGGGCTTTCTTACTTGGGCTGGCTTTGAACTGTTATCCTCAGCTTTCAGACTCCTGAGTAGCTAGGATGACAGACATGAGCCACCGGCGCCTGGCTCACACTCTGTCTTTCTAAGTAAATATCTTGATTTTTCAACCTTTTCAATGGCAAATTGTGATAATGGTATATTCACTTTTGTGCAAAGATTGAGCACATGGAGGGTCTTGATCAGAATCCCTAATTCATAAGACAATCACAAGATTCCTTTTCCTCTCACTCTGCTGTACTCAAAGGTATTATCATCTATAAGGAGAGATCACCTTTACTGTCTTGGAAATTTTACTAAAAAAAAATTAAAGTCTACCAACATGTTGGAAAGTGGGATTGTTCACTGTTAAGCATTAAATGATAGATTTCCTGGTCATTTTCATCAGCTACCTTCACCCAGATCGTCTTGGGCTGTAACAGTTCATTGCATACCACCTTGACTTCTCCATGCAAGACAGAATCTCTTTGCTGTGATGTTCTCTAGCCTCTGATGCATACTCTACTTTGTCTACTTGCCTGGGCAGCTGGAATTATAAAGGGCTTCATCACTCCAGGAGCAGCCTGCAACTGACAGCCAGTGGTTCTCAACTGGTCTGTGAGGTATTGCATGAGAACACTGAAACTCATTTTCCCTACCAGCCTCATGCCTCTCTTGGTACCTGCTCTGCTCTGGTCATGTGAGTGTGGTAGGGTTGCCATACCAACAGATCAGGTGGGTTAAACAACAGGGTTTGATTGTCTCATCATTTCAGAGGCTGGAAGATCAAGAAATTGGCCGCTTTGGTTTCTATAGAGTTCGCTAATTCTCCTTGGTTTGCAGATGCTCAGCTTCCTTCTATGTCCTTGGTTGGCCTTTCCCTGATGTCTCTTCTGTAAACAAATTTCCTATTTTTATAAGGACATGGGTAAAAATGAATTGCAGCCCACTGTTTTAATCTCATTTAATGTTACCTTTTCTTTTGTCAGTCATGGGGCTCAAACTCAGGGTGCTGTCCTTGAGTTCTTTTTGCTCAAGACTAGTGGCTCTACCGCTTGAGCCACCACTCCACTTCTGATTTGCTAATGGTTCATTGAAGATAAGAGCCTCACAGACTTTTCTTCCCTAGGCTGGCTTTGAACCACAATCCTCAGATCTCAGCCTCCTGAGTAGCTGGGATTACAGGTGTGAGCCACTGGTGCCAGGTATTAGTTACCTTTTTAAAGGTCCTATCACAATGGGATTAAGGTTTCCCCTCAGGTTGCTATCTGAGTATTGGTAGGTTCCAAATGTATACAGTGATGACTGGGCTTAGAGTCTACCTTCTATGTTCCCTTCTCAGTCTTACTTACTACTTCCCTACTAGTTTCCTAGAGTCAATGCTACAAATAAATTCTATCTGCTCAACTCTATCTCTTGGAAAGTTCCAGTGCCACACTCCAGTGGTCAGTGCTCATCTATCAAGTCCTTCATTTAAAAAGTATTCAATTCTTAAGTATATATAGATGATATCCAGAAGCAGAAGTCAAGGGACAAGGAAGGGCTGGGCATCATGGCTTACACCTGTAATCCCGGCTACTTGGGAGATGAAAATTAGGAGGACCATAGTTTGAGGCTAGCCAGGCTAAAAGTTAGTGAGATCTCATGTTACCTAACAAGTCAGGCATGATGATTTAGATCTATATAATTCCAGCTATGTGTTAGGCATAAATAGGAGGATTAAAGTCCAGGATAAGACAGAAAAAGAGCATAATACAGTCAGACATTGGTGACTCATGCCTGTAAAACTAGCTACTCAGGAGACTGAGATCTGAGAATCAACGTTTGAAGCCAGTCTGGGAAGAAATGGATGTGAGACTCTCCAGTTAATCAACAAAAAAGCTGGAAGTAAAGGTATACATGGCTAAAGTGGTAGAGCACCCACCTTGAAGAAAAAAAAAGAGACTCAAGACCCTGATTTCAAGACCCCACTACACAACACCTCCACCCCCTCCCCACATTATCTGAAAAATAACTAAAGCATAAAGGGTTGGGGACACGGATTAAGATGTCTGCCTAGCTAGTGCAAGGCTCTGGGTTCAAAACCTTGGTACCACCAAAAATAAAAATAAAAGATCAAGGGATTGGATTTTTTTGTAGCTTGAATCTCTTGTTTCACAACTGAAACAGTGAACAATGAACAGTCTTACTGCAAAGACAAGGAGTCAATAAGACATAATGTGTCCCCATGGAGCTAAAGCCTAGATTGAGAAGCCCAGGAGATCTAAGAAAAGAGACAGAGCAGCAGGCAGCCGCCACTGTTAAGAACACCATAGGCTCTTACAGATAATGCGTGGGCATTCATAATCAGATTCAGTCCCCACCATGGGAACCCATCCAGTATTCCCATTATGCTGTAATTGTTCAAATGGAAGTCAATTCCATAGGTTTGTATTGAACACAGGAGACTGGATAAATAAATAAATAAATGGAATTGGAAATGAAGCACCGCAGAAACAAAAATGCAGGCTCTCCATCCCCTACCTTTCTATCTACAATAAACTTGACAGTACCGTCATTTATCAGGAAACTGCCGGAGTCATTTTGTCTTCATAAAATGAAAATAAACCAAAAAAAAAATGTGTGTGGGTAAGGGAGGTGGGGAATTATTTATCGGATGTTAGCCATTTTGCACTCTCTATTGACAATTTGTCTAAGTCTTGTTGTTTCTATGACACTGAATCAGATAAAGGTAATGACGGAAGTGCCAGCGTGTGAGGAAGACCCACAGTCTGGGAGGAGAGTGAAAATTGTTAGAAATGCTTTCTAAAGAGAGGGGACTGTCCTCACTGCCAGATAAGATGTGGGAATTGGACATGAAGGAATCCTAGAAGATTCCAGAGGATTCTCTCAGGACTGGAAGAATCTCTTAGAGCAAGCAATTCAACCTGGAGTGGAAAACAGGACTTAATTTTGGTAGAAGAAAACAGACTTGAGCATTTCGTCCATTTGTATGCATTCAAGTAGGACCACTGAAACATACCATTCATGGACAGGATTTGTGAAACATCTGTTCTGTGCTTCTGGACCTGACTAAGAACAAGCAACCAGAATGAAATTTTCCCTTCTGCATGAAACTACTAGGTACGCACAGTTTGGAAAAATTAGCGAAGTAAGCTAGAGACAGAGAAACACAGGTTGCATGGTTTTCCTTATTTGTGGTAGCTAGAATGTGCCTATAAATCTACAAGTAAATACCAGGACATGATAAATTATACAGGTCTCTAGGCATTCACACACAGTGAGGATATTCTTAGGAGAGGAACACAAAGGCATGGCTATGTGCCTTTGATCATACAAAATAGTATTTATCAAAACTCCAGGAGATGGAAAAAAGAGGTTTTTTTCTTTGTTGCTATTTTTTGTTTCTTCCCCTTTTGTCTTGTTTGTCCCTTTGTCTGTCTTTCAGAGGGTAAGGGGAGCACAGAAATGGAGGGACAAAGGGTAAACAAGTGCAGCAATGATACTCACTGGCCACATTGTTGAAAATGAACTATATAATTTGTGGATAGGGATAGGAGGGGAAAACTGGGAGAGAGTTAGAGTCCGGTGAGAGTTTTCAAAATGTATTCTCTCTGACTTATATAGCTACAACCCCTTTGTACATCACCTTTACAATCACAATAAAGAATGCGTAAAGAAAAAAAAAGATTTAAAACAATCCTATTTTGACTCTGGACTCCAAGCAGTAAAACAATAGTATGATTGAGGTATGTTTTCAGGAATGATTGAGAAATTTTTCAGGCACAGACTCAGGAGCAGAGAATTAAAGCAGAACTTGGGAGATGGGGAGACATGCCTGAGAATTTAGAGACACCAAGTCAACTACTGCTTCTAGGGCTGACAACCAGGCTGGGGAGTGCCACCCCCTTCACCCCCAGAATATTTAGCAGATATTTAATAAGCATCCTTGCATCTATAAATGTATCCAAGCCAGTGTGTTAGCTAGCTCTCCATTGCCTGGATATAATAGCAGAGATGATCAAATTATAAGGAGGAAAGATGGTTGTTGGGTTCATGAGTTTAGAGATTTCAGGCCATGGCTGGTTTCTCTGCCACAGAAGAAACCTCCGAATGGACTAGAGAGAATAGTAGTTGACTTTCTGATTCTCTCATGATGGGAAGAGAAAATTCACAGGGCCTCCTGAGGCATGGGGTTAAATATTCAAAAATGTCTTCCTCCACTCATCAAGGAGTAGATAGTGCTAGCCTGAGTACTCTGAGCCAATCAAGTGAATCATAAAATCAAGAAGAGTTCCAAACCCAAACTATTTTCAAATAATTCTAACAGTATACCATAGCAAAACTTATGGGACTTTATATGAATACCGAAGTATTCGTCACATTGACAGTGTCTGGGGCCTAATCAAAGACAATGAAGTATGTGATTAAGCAAGGAAATATAACAAACAACACAGAGGATAAATGATCAACCACAGTAATGTAAAATTAACACAAATATTAAATTTAGTAAATGATTCCACTGACAGTTGTTACGATTGTACTTTATGAAAAGTTAAGGGCTGGGAAGGTGTCTCAGTGGTAGAGCGCTTGCCTTGCATGCATGAGGCCTTGGGTTCAATTCCTCAGCACCACATAAGCGAAAAGACAAAAGCCAGAAGTGGCGCTGTGGCTCAAGTGATAGAGTGCTAGCCTTGAGCTGAAGAGCTGAGGGACAGCGCCCAGGCCCAGAGTTCAGGCCCCATGACCGGACCCCCCCCCAAAAAAAGAAAGAAAAGTTAAAAGGAAACTCCAAAATGCAAACAAGAAGAGGAAAGAAAATACCAAAGAATAATATGTATAATTAAAACCAGACTCCCCATCCCCACCCCCCCACCCCCCCGATACACACACACAAAAAGGATGGAAGGGGCAGGACAGAAAATGTATTTGATAAAGTAATTGTTGAAAATATTTTTTAAATTATGAAACTACAAATAATGTGTAGATGAGAAACACAAAGAATAATACAGGGAGAGATATCACAATGAAACTACTCAAAACCAAGAATAAAGAAAATCTGAATATCAGCTACAGGAAAAAAAAATAAAACACAAAAGCAAAAACAAAAAAACAAATTTACTACGTATTCCTAGAAACAAGGGTCAAGACAGCAGCATGTTTTTTGCTAAAACAAAAAGATCTTAAAACAAAACAAAAACAAACCTGTCGACTATAACTTGATTCTTTAAAAAATAAAATAGAATAAAAACTCATCAAAAACAGACTTAAGCTGTAAGAAATATTCAAGGGACTCCTTCTGGCCCCTTTTCAGGAAAAATATGCTTTCATGGAAATTATATTATCTATTAAAAAAATTGATCCACTAAATTAAAGAGAACCAGAAATGTTGACAATGTGGTTAAGCACATAAGATTTCCAAGGATGACATTAATCAAGATGCACTGTACTCATAAACTGACATATTGAACTGAAACCCCTTTGTACAACTACTTAAAGATAATAATATTTTTAAGAGAAAATGTCTAACAAATCAAAGTAAAAATTGAAATGCTGTTAAACAAGCAATGAAATGAATTTAGGGCATTACAACACTTATGAAGTTTAACATTTATGATGGTGTAATTCACAGAGGATAAAATACAAGTTTCTTTTTATAAAGAATGTGTAAGATTTTTAGTTTTCTTGGTTTTGTTTTGTTTTTCTTTTGTCGGTTATGGGGCCTGAAATCTGGGCCTGGGTGCTGTCCCTCAGCTCTTCAACTCAAGGCTAGTGCTCTACCACTTGAGCCGCAGCAGCACTTCTGGCTTTTTCTGCTTATATGGTTCTGAGGAATTGAATGCAGGGCCTCAAGCATGCAAGGCAAGCACTCTACCACAGAGCTAACTTCCCAGCCCCATAGTTTTTTATTGAGGTATAACTGAGAATTACTCATCATATGTATTCTGGGCATGTACATGTTTTATGCATGTTTATAATGAAAAATGGTTGTCACATTTAAGTGGACTAACACACATTC
The DNA here is from genome assembly GCF_000151885.1 of Dipodomys ordii. Taxonomy (NCBI): domain Eukaryota; kingdom Metazoa; phylum Chordata; class Mammalia; order Rodentia; family Heteromyidae; genus Dipodomys; species Dipodomys ordii. The sequence goes on from NW_012267416.1 coordinate 541,783, forward strand.
TTAACAGAGTATTTAATATGTAGTACAGTTCAATTACACATTATTATTACCACGCTACACACGAGGTCTTTTGCATGTATCACTGAAATTGAACCAACATATCTCTCCATGTGCCCAACCCTTGACCTCTGATAACCACCATTATGTTCTTTGTCTCTATGAATTCTGCTTTTCTAAGTTCTTTATCTTCCTGTGTCTTGCTTATTTCATCTATGTGCCAATTCATCCTGATATGACCACAGGACCCCTGAGTCTCAGTGTGCGAATTTCCTTCCCATTATTTCCTTGTAATCCCTTTGTCTCATAAACCTCCTTCAAAACCCTGATCCTACAGCCCCCTGCCCCCCCCCCCACCAGGGATGAAGATCTGGGACAGAGAAATCACCTCTATTTTCCTTAGGGCCAGACCTGAGTAATCTATTTTCTTCTGCTAATTTCTGTGTACTCATGTTTTCAGAAGCAATGAGCAATAGAAAACCAGATTCTAGTACAGTCTTAGATTTGAAATGCAAACCTTCCAATTTGTTTCTCAGGAATAGTATCTAAAGCAAATGTATATACAAAGAGTTACATTTGAAAGCAGAAAGTTGTACATAACTTCTTGCAGGTGAACTGACAGGAGAGCAAACTGACCACCACTGATTACCAATGAAACAGTGAAATCAGCCATGTTAAAAGCTCGGAGCATTTGTAATTAGGACGTTTTATGTTGTTGTTGATGGTTGTGGTCATGGGGCTTGTTGGCCTGGACTCTGTCCCTGAGCAATTTTTTACCCAAGGCTAGTGTTCTATCACTTTGAACCACAGCTCCACTTCCAGTTTTTGAGGAGTTAATTGGAAATAAGAGCCTCAAAGATTTTTCTGCCTCCTCTAGCTTCAAACTGTGATTCTCAGATCTCAGTCTCCTGAACCCATGCCTGGCTTTTGAAATGTGGTTGAAATCAATGATTTTATTCTGGCCAACTCATACTATGATTCAACAGAAGGGGGAGAATTCCTGACGGAAGCTGTGAGAATAAAGGAGTTATTTCCTCTGCTCTCAGAATCAGTGGTACAGTTTCCAAGGACGTGTGTGTGCTAAGTCTAAAAACCAATAAGTCACTTTAAATTAGACAAAGGCTGAGGAGACCGGAACATTTGCAGCATATACTTGAGTACTGGGATCCCAGGCCTTTTTATTTGTGTGCCATATTAACTAGCATGGATTCCTATAGTGGCACGTTCAAGCTAAATCTACATATAATCAAAAGGTATGGCAACCGGCATTCTCTTACTTAGAAATTCAAATCTTTGATATCCTCCAATTCAATTGGTTAAGCTAGTAACTGGCCCTGATTTTCAGAGTTAATGGAAATAAATGACTTTTTTCTTTGGCTCTAATAAAGAATGATTATGTACTATCCCTATAAATGATTCCCAGTCAATCTCACAGGTCTTTGGGACAAATATCAACTTTTACCTCCACTTTTACCTCCATTGTTGAAAATGAAAATAAGATGAATATTTACTAGAACATTCTAGGGAGTGAGTGTCTGTAATCTCATCAGGAGAATGGTGGAATTTGGAGCTTGGAGGTGAACAATGGAGCCATTAGAGCTCTCTGAGTATTTAAAAGATGGGGTTAGGGTGTGGAGAAGGAGGCACCAAGGGAACAGATAGTAATAACCACAACCTCTAGAGTATCTATTGAAGCTATTCAACCAATAGATTGTATATATTCAACCAAGAAACATGTTCCCCATTGGTGGCTGTATTTAAGCAAGACCTAAGCAATGGCATGATTGGGCCAAGTGTAGCACAAGCAGGGAGCTACATCCCCTGATGGAATTCAAGCAACTTGAGGTCAAGGTCTTAATCTTAATCAAGCCTTGACAATGCTGCCTGTGGCAACTCTGGGTCTTCAGCAGGCCCACATTAACTACTTTTGACATCAGTGAAACAGTAACCCCAGGAGAGCTGAAGTAAGTGGTCCCTTCAAAAATTTTTAGTACAGTATTTATTTTATTTTTTTATTATTTATTTTTTGTAGGTAGTCAGGCTTGAACTCTGGGCCTGGGCACTGTCCCAGAGCCCTTTAATTCAAGGTGAGCATTTGACCACTTGAGACATAGCACCACTTCCGGTTTTCTGGTGGTTTATTGGAGAAAGTCTCTTGGACTTTCCTGCCCAGGCTGTCTTTGAATCATGATCCTCAGATCTCAGCCTCCTGAGTAGCTAGGATTATAGGCATGAGCTACCGATGCCGGGATCTAGTACAGTATTTCTATCCCTTCCTCCTCACAGCCCTGAGGACAGAGTCTCTGAGCCACAGACAATGCTCATCCAACCAGCTGCAAAACAACTGATGTGGAAGACCCAAGTGGACAAATCAGAAATTATTTTTCGAATACTATCTTGAGATGTCTTTTTTGCATGTACTTTATAGCTCCAATCTAGGTTTCACCATGCTTTTGTTCCCACAGAATAACAACCAAGCTTTAGCTCAACAGCTGTGTGCAATACCTTATTTTTTAAGCAGGGCACCAGTGGTAGCTCACGCCTGTCATCCTACCTACTCAGGATGCTGAGATCTGAGGATCATGATTTGAAGCCAGACCTAACAGTGAACTTCGTGAGACTCATCTCAAAAAACTGGCCCTGTGACTCAAGTGGTAGAGCACTTGCCTTAAGCAAAAGAAGCTCAGGGACAGTGCCCAGGCCCGGAGTTCAAATCTCAGGCCCAGCAAATCATCATCATCATCATCATCATCACCATCACCATAATCTTTTAATTAGTTGTACAAAAGAGTTGCCATTGAACAAAGCAGTTTATGAATACAATGTATCATGCTAACCATTTCTGAGCCTGGGCATCAGTGGCATATAGCTATAATCTTAACTACTCAGGAGGCTGAGATCTGAGGATCGCAGTTCAAAACCAGCAAGGGCAGGAAAGGCTGTGAAATTCTGACCTCCAATTAATCAACAAAAAGCCAGAAGTGGAGGTGTGGTTCAAGTGACACAGTGCTTTGAGCAAAAAAGCCAAGGGTCAGGCCCTGAATTCAAGCCCTCACACTGGCAAAAGGAAGAAAAAAGAACGAAGAAAAAGAAGGAAAGAGGAAGAAAGGAAGGAAGGAAGGAAGGGAGGAAGGGAGGAAGAGAGGGAAGGAGGAAGAGAGGAAGGGAGGAAGAGAGGGAGGGAGGAAGAGAGGAAGGGAGGAAGGGAGGGAGGGAGGGAGGGAGGAAGAAAGGAAGGGAGGAAGAGAGGGAGGGAGGAAGAGAGGAAGGGAAACAGGCACTTGTTGCTCTTCCGTCTGACATGGATTATATGAGAGGTAAGCTGCCATCTCATTGGCTGCCTGGCTCCATGCAGCAGTGGCTCAAGCTCTTCTAGTGTTACAGAAGTAGAATTTCCTGGTTTTTTTTTTTTTTTTTTGGTAGCTGAATACACCTGGGTGATACAATCCCCAGACAACTCTAGGTTTTCTGGAGAAGCTAAGAAATTGGGACCATAGTGCAGTACAGCATTCTCTATGTGGTACCTGTTCCACCATGACTTGTGGGCATTTGGGTTTATCCTGTTGGAAGGACATGACAAGCAATTCCTGACACGTTCCCTCTCCAGTGTTCAAAGGCCCTTGGCAAGTGATCATATGAAATTGCAAAAAACAGCCTGTTCCTTTTCTTTGTTATTTGGTCCCACATTTTACCTAACCTGATATTGAAAATACTGTGGGTATAGAAGAAAAACATTTTGATCTTCATTAAGCTGGGTTCTAGTGGCTCATGCCTATAGCCTAGCTCCTTAGGGAGCTGAGATTGGAGGATCAAGGTTTGAAGTCAGTTGGGGCATTTAAAAAAATATTCATAAGGTTGTTATTTCCCATTAATCAGAAAAAGCCAGAAGTGGAGGTGTGGCTCAAGTGCGAAAAAAAACAGCTTTGAATGAAAAATCCAAATGACATCTTGAAGCTTTTGAGTTCAAAGCACAATGAACAACAACAGCAGCAACCTTCATTAAATTTCCCAAAATACGCAAAGATTTTAGTCCAAAGGACAAAAAGAAATCAAAATTTTGAGAAAATCTAGGTGAAGATTTTCATAGAGAATTTTTTCCCCTACAGTTTCTTTAAGTGTGGAGGACAAAGGAAAATAACCTGTGGAATTTGAAAGCAAACTAGGTGATAGATATCTAGCTAGCAAAGTTTTCTATGATAATGTCATACCTTCCATTGAAAGCCAGAGGTCCATCAACACCTGATACTTCTCCCTAAGAGGCCATCTTTTTTTCCCTCTCTGTTTCTCATCCACTGTTGGTCTAACTAAACATCTCCCCATAAATTATTTCTTGTTGAGGATTTTGGTGAAAACTTGGTCTAAAATATAAGTAATCATATAAAAACAAAAGGCTGACATCAAGAAAGGTTTAGGGAGTCAGGCTTAGCTCATTATTTCACCACTTTACAATTGCAATGCAGATTCTGTCATATGACTAGGGATTTGTATTTTTTTTATGATAAGTTGTAGTCACATATGTGTCTTGATTTCCTTCCATAGAGTAAGAGAGTTTTAAGACTTGCTATGGGAACTTAGATGCAGCAACTGTCTCCCCAAACTCAGTTGCTTCCTGTTACTAAGTGTATCTTAAATGACCCAAAGGCCCCTGTGATTAAGGGGACGCTTGGAAGTGGAGCCTAGTAGAAAGGGGTTAGGTCATTGGGGGCGTGGCCTTGAAGGAGGTGATGGGCCTCAGTCCCTTCCTCCCTCTCATTGCTTTCTCTTCCCCATAAAGTGAACTGAGCCACATACTTTTTACCATGATATACTGTTATAACACAGGCCCAAAGCAACAGGGCTAGGAGACCATGGACCATAACCTTGAGCCATAAACCTTCCCTTTTTCAGCCAATTATTACCAGATATTTTGTCACAATAAGAGAAAGCATACCACCCAACGAATTTGCTTATGAATTTGTAAGCTAAATCTAGCTTCTCTATAAAAAGAAAACAATGAGTCCTTTGTCCCTGTGGGCCTGACCTACTTCACTTAACATATTTTTTCCCCCAAGTCTTTCCATTTCCTTACAAATGGCACAATATCATTCTTTCTCATGGATGAATAAAATTCCATTGTGTATCTATACTACCTTCCTTAGAAAGCCAAAACCAAAGCTGAATAAAATGAAACACTAGGAAGTGTATACTGAAAAAAAATGGTGGGACAGGGTCAAGGGGAAAGGGGAAGATGAATGAAGAAGAGAAGTGGGGGGAGATGAAGACAGAAATTCAATGTACATCCTACAAAATTAAGAAGAGTGAGGAAAGGAGAGAGGAGGGGAGGGATGGGTGAAAATGTTGAAAGGGGCAGAATTAATCAAGATATGTTGTATTCATAAACTACTTTGCTACATGGCAACTCATTTGTATAGTGACTTAAAACAATAATTTTTTTTAAATCTCAGAAGATTAACATGCCTCATCCATTAACCGAAAGCTAGAATTGGCATGAAGTGGATATCAAACTGGCTTTAAACCAAGGAAATTTTGTTTAACACACATTTCTAGGAAGCCCAATACTTAAAAGAAAAGAATGAATTGGACATGATTTGTTATTCAGAGACAATTTTCTGATGGTACAATGGTCTACAAACCTTAAATTCTAGAAACTTCTCAAAAATCACTGTCGGATGATTTGAGTTTTCCTAGTTCTGAACATTTTTACCGTCTGATCCTATTACCATGCTCTATGCACTTCATTCTTCTTAATTTGGACAAGCTATAGAGGCATTTCCAACCACACATTTGACTTCCTAGTACTGAAGTAGGGAGGCTGAGTCTAAGTAACTTCTTACAGCCATCCTGGTGCCTCTTGCTGGGTGGGGAAGAGAGAAGCCATTTATTGAATGCCGATGCCTAGTTCAAGGTGATCTAGGAGGGCTCTGCATCCAGAGGGGAAAATAAACATGTATATCCCTTATCATTCTTCCATCTAAATGCACAGCATTGTAGATGGATGGAGTCAGAAGTCCAAATGAGAGACAACCTCAAGATGAATGATTCCACTGTCTTGGCGGACATCTTGGAAGGACTCCTTTGAGCACTGTCTATTCCAGGTGATATGTTAGCATTATGTACAACTTTGGTCCTCAGCTCTACCCAGACATGAGCTCCTCCCCGCCCTAGAGTTCCTGCCACTCCCTCTCTCCACCCAGACCCACCTGAGTATGCACCTACCTCACTTCCCGCTCCCCAGCCCCTCCTGCTACCTGGATAGGGTACCTGGATAGGGACGGATGGCATGTGCTCCCTCTTTGGGGAAATATGGCTCTTCTAATAAAACTTATAATAATCTTTCTCCTGTGCCTGCTTGCCTCTGGGTGGTCACCTGGGATGTTGTGAAGGATCCTTTCAGTATGTATCAGGGTTACGGATACAGTACAAGAATCCAGAATGTACAGGCTGTCGGCCTCTGCGTGACCTTGGCAGGGGGATTATTTCCTGGATGCCTCAGTTTACTAATTTATGATGTAAGGATAATAACAGTGTATAGCTCAGGGTACTATGAGATCATGAGTTGACCCAGTTATGATATGGAACAGAGATTTAGGTCTATAACAATTATAGATTATATAATTTACTTTTAAAATCTTTTTAGTATTCTTTTTTTATTGTTATTATAAAGGCAATATACAGAGGGGTTACTGTTACATAAGTCAGGTAAAGAGTGCATTTCTTTTTGGACAATGTCACCCTTTTCTCTGAGTAGTTAGGAGTAAAGGTGTGAGCCACCAGCATATGGCTAGATTTCCCATTTTCATGGTGGATCAAGGCCACTCTCATAGCTTCATTGTCACTTACTTATTTAAAGATCTGGTCTCTAAATAGTCACATTTTGAGGTATTTAGGGTTGGAGCTTCCATATGTCAACATGGAAGGGGACATCATTTATCTCAATACAGATTCTCTCTCTCATCTTTTCCCTCTCATCCTCACCCATAAGTTGTGTAGTTCATTTTCAACAGTATTCAGCAAGTACCATTGCTATATTTGTTTACTCGTTGTCTCTCCATTTCTGTGCTTCCCCTTACACCCCCAAAGACATATAAATGAACAAAGAGAACAAAAAAGAAAGAAAACAAAACAGCAACTAAGAAAGCCCTTTTTGTTTCCATTTCCTGGAGTTGGAGCTCATTTCAACAAATATTATTTTGTATGATCACATGCACATAAGCGTTGTGACTTTTTCTTCCTCTCTAAATGTTTAATTTTGATCCCACTAAGCAAAGGCTAGAATCATTCATAAACGCCACAATCCTCAGGGCATTTATGTCAGCTCTTTTATGTACATATATACTTCTAGTATTCTTCCCATACATTCTCATATGTGTGTGTATGTGTATATATATCAATGTATCTTTTACTTTCAAAGGAGTATATTGATGAATTAATCAGTAATTTACATTTCTCACTTAGCAGTATGTTTAGAAATACAGTATAGAGTATAGTTCGCAGAAGTATTTTGATGCCATTCTCTTAAATGCTTTCCTAAGATTCCACATCATGAATGAAATGTTTGACTGAGCACCCATTGATGAAATTTTAAGTTGTTCCTTGCTCTTCTATAAACAGTGCTATGAGTGCTCTCCTATAAACAGTGCTCTGAGTGCTTACATCAGGATTCATCATTTAAGACAGAATCTGTAATGAGATAAACGGTGTCCCCTTCTGTGTTTACATGTGGAAGTTCTAACCCTAAATACCTCAAAATGTGACTATTTAGAGACCAGATCTTTAAATAAGTAAGTGACAATGAAGCTATGAGAGTGGCCTTGATACATCATGAAAATGGGAAATCTAGCCATATGCACACACTTGGAGGCTGAGATGTGAGGATCGCAGTTCAAAGCCAGCCTAGGCAGAAAAATCCATGACACTCTTATCTCCAATTAGCCACCAGAAAACCAGAAATGGCACTGTGGCTCAAAGTGGTAGAGCACTAAGCCTCAAGCTGAAAAGCTCAGGGATGGTGCCCAAGCCCTGACTCAAAGCCCCAAGACCCACCCCACCACCCCAGAAAAAAAGAAATCTAAGTAATCAGGCATAGTCCTGAACTGTCCATCTTAATCTTTCATGTTACTCCTTATACCCAAGTTTCTGGAATGGCTTCCTAGTTGGTTACCATCTCTTATCTCTCTCTACTCCAGTTTATATGACATATCAAGCACTAGTTATTTTATTGTTATTATTACTATTATATTTAGGCAGCTGTACAGAGGAGTGCCAATTCTACATGTCAGCTTATCAGCACAATGTGTCACTTTGAAAGCTACTTTATTTTCCTGATGTAGTTGTATAAAGGCAGCTTTAATTCAACATATTAGTTTGTGAAGGCCATGTATCTTGATCAGTGTCACCCCTTCTGTGCTTCTCCCAGTCTCTTCCAACCCCACCCATCCCCCTAGCTACCTGGAGCCATTTGCCCATGTGTACATTAAATATTGTAACTGTTCTTGCCTGCTCTTTCTCTCCCCGTTGCTCTCTTCCTCTGCCCTTTGACCTCCCCCAGAGTCTTGATATTTGCTTTATTGAACTCTGAGTTGTTCAAAGGAGTTATGACATCGGAATCCTCTTCTGTGTGTACCATACTTTGATCAATATTGTTTGTGAACATCTGCCTTTGACCCTGTAGTTTGCTTTCCTATAGGTGTATAATTTAGATATTTCAATACCTGGGTTATGATGATAGGAAATGTAAGGTTTGCTAAGACTGAATATTGCACGTCCAAGTTACTGGCTCTGATAGGGTCAACCCATCCTAGAACACAACCATTGGCTATCATAAGCTTTCTTTATCTGTACCTCAAGTCAAATAGCTGCCTGGTCTTGATCCAACAGCCCTGGGGGTGGGGAGAGTGGAAACTGTTGCCATGGACTAATTACCTTTATCTGATGGCCTGAGCATGTATATAAATGTGTTTGTGAATGTTTTAAGGATTGTTACATAAAAAAAGGTGAGAAAGAGCCGGGCGCTGGTGGCTCACGCCTGTAATCCTAGCTACTCAGAAGGCTGAGATCTGAGGATCGCGGTTCAAAGCCAGCCCGGGCAGGAGAGACCTTGAGACTCCTATCTCCAATAAACTACCAGAAAACCGGAAGTGGTGCTGTAGTTCAAGTGGTAGAGCGCTCGCCTTGAGCTGAAGAGCTGAGGGACAGCGCCCAGGCCCAGAGTTCAAGCCCCACGACCGACCAAAAAAAAAAAAAGGTGAGAAAGCAGTGCTGGAGTTGTATCCACTTGATGTTTTATAGAGGAACAAAAATGTAAAGATTTATATATGCTTTATATTGCTAGTGTATATGTCAGGAATTCAGTGGTTAGAAAGAAGACTGGAAGGACAGGGAGCGAGTTACTGGGTGGGGGGGGGAGACAGGGGGGGCAGGGGGCAGGGGAGGGAAGGATTGGAAGGACAGGGAAAGAGTTACTGGGGGGGGGAGAGACAGCGGGGGGGGGCAGGGGAGGGAAGGATTGGGCATGGACAAAGAAAGAGGAAATCAGAAAGGAGAGGAAGGGGAAGTGTTACCAAGTGAACCTCAATGAATGGCCCTGTTCTGCTCAACTACAAATATCTGAGTACAATGACAGAGAAGTCCTTAGGCAGGGTTGAGAGACACAGGGTAGCCTTGATGAAATTCCTTTTATCATAAATCCTTCATTAAGAACAAATGAATAGCCAGGCGCTGGTAGCTCATGCCTGTTATCCTAGCTACTCAAGAAGCTGAGATCTGAGGATTGTGGTTCAAAGCCAGCTTGGGCAGGAAAGCCCACAAGACTTTTATCTCCAATTAACCACCAGAAAATCAGAAGTAGTGCTATGACTCAAAATGGTAGAACTCAAGGGACAGTGACCAGGCCCTGAATTCAAGACACAGAACAAAAACAACAACCCCAAAACAAAAAGTAAGTCCAAGTTTGCACAGACCTATTTGTTATGGTTGCTATGCTAGTTATGGTTGTTATGCTAGTTATGGTTGGAAGTAGCTAGACAATTATTTCAGTATCTTTCATTCCTTAAAATATTATTCTCTCTCTCTCTCTCTCTCTGTGTGTGTGTGTGTGTGTGTGTGTGTGTGTGTGTGTGTGTGTGTGCTGATCATGGGATTTGAACTCAGGGTCTGAATGATTTCCCTGAGCATTTGTGCTCAAGGTTAACATTCTACCTCTTTGAGTCATAGCTCCACTTCTGTTTTTTTTCTGTGGTTAGTTGGAGATAAGAGTCTCACAACTTTCCTGCCCAGGCTTGCTTTGAACTGTGATGCTCAGATTTCAGCCTCCTGAGGTGTGAGCCACCAGTGCCTGGCTACTGCTTGATTCTTAAGAGGGATGAACACTGCTTTCACAAGGGAGTCACAATGGAGTTTTAGGAACCACAAGGCACAGGACTTGAACTGTGCCATATTTGCCTCCACCCATTATGTAATATTTTCTTTAGCATCCAAGTTTTATGTATCTGTCCATCTCCATAACTGTCACCTGGTTCAAATCACCATCATTTCTAGAATACTGCAATAGTCCACTCTCTTATAGCCAACATGGCTAGCCCCTAACATTTATCCTCCACAGATAATAGACTTTGTTTTCTTTCTATTGCTTCACACAAAATATTTTGTATTTTATCATCTTTAAGAAGTTGAACAAATGAGTTGCTATTTCACAAGAGTTTATGAATACAATACATCTTGATCAGTGTCACCTCTTCCAATATTCTCACCCATCTCTCCCCTAATTACCTCTTCCTTCCCTCTTCTTTTTTAGAAAATATTTTTATTATCTTTAAGTAGTTGTACCAAAGAGTAGTCATTCAACAAGAAGTTGATGAATATTAGAGTGTGTCTTGATTAATGTCACTGCTTTCAAAATGTTTGCATCGTTTGTACTAAAAACTCTCCCAGTGATTTTTTTTAAAGATTCAAACTTTACTTTTTAAAAATCTGCTAATGGCCATCAAATCCTTGGAAAAGAAAGGCTTATTTCTACCTCCATTTCTACCTCAGTCTCCTTCCATGTATATTTACCACCACTGTCAAGACAAATTCTATTATAGCCAGGCTTCTTTCTTTCGCACAGAAAGCCATGTTGGATTCTAGCTCAGAGTCTTTGCCTTTTTTAATCTCTCGGACTTTATTCTCTTGTATCTTAACACAACCCAGCTTCCTTAGGCTTTTCTTCCCTCCCTTATTTTTATTGCAATTATACTGTTTTTACATCTCATTTATTTCATTGTGCCTTTATTTTGCCTTTCTTCTTACAATTTCAATTCTTTGAGAGCTAATCATGTACATAAAATTCTGCATTGAGTCTTCAATATCTAAAGAGAACAATATTTGGTCCAGATTAGAGAATCGAAGTGTATTTGTAGGAATGAAAGGAGTTAGGTGGAGAGGAAAGCTACTGCTTGCATAAAATACCTTTAGAATTGGCCCCATGCCTGAATCCACAAGAATAATAATTCTACAATGTCAAATTTGTACTCATGAAGGTATATTCATCCTTCAACATAGAAGAGAATAAGGAATTGAGCTATTTACTATCTTTTATAGAACAGAGCATAAGTTACCACTTTCCAGATGCAATCTTTGGCCACTTAAAGCTGAAGTTCAATTACTCAAGTTTCAAGCAAGAACACTTGAACATTATGAGATTGCTATATATGTCGATGATATTCTTAGCAGACAATCACAGTAGCCCAATAGTTAAGTGCATAAGACCATATATAATGAAGTGTATCAAAATGAACTCCAAGAATTGGAAATAAGTTCTTATCATGCCCTGTATGCAGTTATTTCTTATTTTTTTCTGTTTTGTCTTGTACATAAGCTTATCTGATCTGTGGAAGAGAAAGGGAATCACAAAAACAGTAGGACAAAGGATGAACTAATACAATGTCACTCACTAGACACTACGTTGAAAATGAACTTTATAACTTGGAGGGAGAGGAGTGGGGAGTGGTAAGCAGGAGAAAATGAGAGAGGGGGGTGACAGTGTTTAAAAAGAAATGTACTCATTACTTAATTCCCCTGTTCATCACATTTACACCTTCTAAATGGGAGAATAATGTTCCAAATAGTATATTAACACTGCAGAAGCTGTGAGGGGTGCTGACTCCTTTACCCCCCAAATATCGTTTTCCACAGGAAGTTGATATTTAAAAATAAATAAAATAAACACCTGGAATACACAACAGTTCATATTTTTAAAAATCACCATAGACAATGGCACAAAGATGAAACTCAAATGGTAGTGAGCTATTCTTTGAATCCCAATAAATAAATACATACACACATTAATAAATTCTCTGTATATGATGTAAAGGCCATGTTGTGTCCAGTACCAGTAAATTTCAAAGGACAGAGTTACATTTATTTATCTTTGTTACACGGTGGCAAATTTAGACTTGAGATGGGAACCTGTTTCCGAAGGAAGGCTGGGAATTAATAACGCTTTTTTTTCTTAAGAAAAAAGAAGATAGATTTGACATTCTCAGAGAGAAAAATGTGGGAAGTACACGTTCTTCCAGTTAAAAATGGTATTTTAGTGGTTTTTCTGCTTGGAGGAGAATGTTCTGTTCCTTCCCGGCATCTTCTCTGGTTGAGAGAAAGTAGGTAGAAATCATGATATGAAAACTCTCTTTAATCTACCTGGCTGGATTTTTTCCAGTCACCAGGAGTCCTTATTTGAACAAACCTGGGTGAGATGAAAGGCTTTGCTCTGGGAATTATAGCATTTCTGGTAGTTGCACAAATGTTTTTTTCACAATCAATTATCAATTATCCAACTGCTGTGTCGATCTGAATTCTTTGAATAATTCCAACTTTGTCCATGCTGCACACATTCTGAAATATGGGACCACACCATGAATAAGAAATTATGCATGGTCCTGGGAAGGTGGCTCAGTGGTAGAGTGCTTGCCTTGCATTCTCAAGGCCCTGGGTTCGATTCCTCAGCACCACATAAGCAAAAAGAAAAAAGTCGGAAGTGGCGCTGTGGCTCAAGTGGTAGACCGCTAGCCTTGAGCTGAAGAGCTGAGGGACAGTGCCCAGGCCCAGAGTTCAGGCCCCATGACCGGATCCAAAAAAAAAATAATAATATAACAATAGAGATATGCTTATTTATTGTATTTTTAACAGATATTTATCCAGTCCCCCCCCAATTACATAACAAGGTTATGATACTGACACACACCAAAGCAATCTCTGCTTTCCTGAGTTTCATACCTCACCAGAAAAAACAAATATGAATCCAATACTCAGATGCATTAGAATTATGATAAAGAAGAAAGTAAAGGGTGATACATATAAACTCTAACCTTTTACCAGAAGTGATAGGGCTGAGACAAGCTGAAATCTGAAGGACTAAGAAGGAAAAATCTAAATGAGAAGAGTGAGGAATGTGGGGTGCAAGATTCCAAGGGCCAAGATTCCAAGCAAAGAAAGACGGGGCCCTAAGGCCTAGAATGAAAGGAAAGAAGCCTTAAGCAGAAAGAAAACCAGAACAAGAGGAAGAGATGAGAGGTAGAAATGACTACCAAGGGCCTCTGATTCAGGGTGGGGAAAGCCTTTGTACCACTCTGTGCATTTGGCAGCTTGATCAGGAACAGGGTTGTCAAAAATAATCCCACCTGCTTCCTGGAGAATTTCCAAATACAGGCTCAAGATGAAAGAATGCAATCCTACTGAAGATCATTGTTTTCCTTGGAAGGAGAAGAAGATGGAAGCTTGGAAGCACGCTTTGGATGTGTAGAAATGAAGAAGATGAGGTTGAAATTCAAGAGAAAGCAACACTAGAAATGGATCTGTTAGGGGAGGAATTGCTGAGTCTGCCTTGGGGAACTACACAATGGCTGATATGAAACGTCACACCTAGAAGGTTGGTCTGGTTGATAATGATGGGTTTACTTGGTTAGAGATATACGTTTGGCTTCCTCCGTCTATGTATGCTAAGGCCTCTCAGCACTATTGATATTTGGGACCCAATAATTATTTATGGTGGGGCTACATCCTTGGATTTTTACCCATTGGGTAACAGAACCAGCTCCTCCACCATTTCCAGGAGTATCTCCAGCTACTCCTAGGAGTATTTCCAGCTACTCCCAGTGTTTTTTTTAATGGGGGGGGAAGATACCCCTAGTTAAGAAGTGACTTATTATTCTCTTGGTTTCATGCATGAGTCAAAAGAGAAGAGGGAGCTTTGTTTAATTGGCTTTAGAATCTGAGAGAAGTGGGTTTAAATCTTCACAATTAATTCACTCTGCTGTCTTACACAAGTTACTTAATCACTTGCTTTTCATCATTTGTAGAACAAGGAGAGCCCTGATTCCTCTCCATGTGGTCACTGTGAATATTGTCACTAGCAAGTGAGAAACACAAAGCTAAACATGGTTAGCTTGTTCCATTAAGTTTGGAACCATAATTATGGAATCTTTCATGACTTTGCTCATAGGCATGGTCTAAAATGAAACCTGCTTTTTTTTTACCCACCCAAGCCAAATCTGAGTTAGCTTTCAAGATTTATAAGTATTTTTTCTCCCCCACTGAAGACTTCTATCCATTATTCCAATATATGGTGATTAATATCATTTCCAAACTCCAAGGGCAGTTAGAGGACATACTGCAGAATTTGGAATGTTATCAAGTATTGAGTTATTTTCCACTTGTTTTCTCTCTGCATTCTTTCTGACTTCCCACCAAGCAATTAAGTTTCATGATTATGTTGGGGTGATCTATGGTTACGGGCAATAGTAGATGTTGAGTATATGCCAGTGGATCGAAGTCATCCTCATATGGATGGGAAAAAAGGAAATCAACTTCTAATTATGACTAAGTTAGCACAGGACCACCCTGGGCAAGTGCAGCTGGATGATAAGATCAACTTAACTTTTCTGATCTTTCTATGCCCAGGGATGCCAATCTGCATTAAATATAAATGAATTCTCAGCAAGAGCCAGAGAGCAAGCTTCGTTGGAGAGACTGACATTTTTCTCCTGTGTTGGAAGAGAGTTAAGACTTCCAGGAACTCCAGGTGCACAAATGGGGTGGCCGCTCACCTTCATAGGATGCTCTGGCTGTGAGCAAGCACTGCACTGGGCTTTGATCTCAGTGGGAACTCAGCTCTCAGATCCACTGCAGACACGGAGACTTTCAAATTAACCTTGACTTTGCTAAGCCATGGAAATGGTCATGACTGAAAGGCAAGGCCTGACCATGTTAAATATAGGAACTGTGAGGCTGAGAGGTAAAATGTGATTTATATTATCATACATAGTAAGAGGCTTACTCTATCTTGCAAATTTCTATAGCTATTTAATAAATATGTATTAAAAGAGATTCATTCCCCAACTGTATGTATCTACACATTTTCTCTTCTAACTTCAGTTTTCCTTACTATAATATGAAAACTTTGAGTTGGGTGCTTGTAGCTCAGGCCTACATTCCTAGTTACTCAAGAATCTGAGATCTGAGGCTTGTGGTTTGAAGCCAGCTAGGGCAGGAAAGACCATGAGATTTTACCTCCAAATAACCAGCAAAAAGACAGAAGAAGGCTGTGTGGGGTTCAAGAATGCCAGTCTTAAGCACTTTGGCCCTGAGTTCAAGACCCAGTACCAATACACACACACACACACACACACACACACACACACACACACACCAAAAGGAAGGAGGGAAAGAAAGAAGAGATGGAAGGAAGGATGGAAGGAAGGAAGGAAGGAAGGAAGGAAGGAAGGAAGGAAGGAAGGTTTGAATCAGTCTCAAGGGGTCCTAAATTAGATGTTGATCATTTCACAGTGGTGAGTTCTCTTTTTGGATAAGAATCAGGAGAGGTAGGTGAGCAGCATTCTAGATTCCTAAACTCACTTCAGCCACAGCAAGAACTGTTTTTTATGGCATTGCTATTTTAGAGTTCTGGGTCTTGTTCAAGGTTCTGTTTGAATAAAGAAGACAGCTAATTAAAATAAACAAAAATTTTCCAATTAGCAACCTAGACCCTCTTTATGTTTCAAACCAATTGTGATCTGTGATCTTCACCACGGACAAACAAGAAGACAAAACAAGAAGTACTTAAAGAGAGATCTTAGCTATCTTCAGCAAAGGGTATACCTCTTTAGTTATCTTCCAAAAGAAAAAAAGTTACAATTTTTGGAGGAGAGGCTAATGGAATTAGGCAATCTTGCTCCTTAAATAATTCAAAGCTTGACAGGGGGGCTGGTGGCTAATGCCTGTAATCCTAGCTACTCAGGAGGCTGAGATCTAAGGATCGCAGAAAGTCTATGAGACTCTTATCTCCAATAAACCACTAGAAAACTGGAAGTGGTGCTGTGGCTCAAGTGGTAGAGCACTTGCCTTGAGCTGAAGAGCACAGGGACAGCACCCAAGCCCAGAGTTCGAGCCCCATGACTGACAAAAAAAAAATTCAAAGCTTGCTGAAAACTGCCTTTGTACATAGACAGCCCACAAAACTGCCTTTTAGACAGCCAATCAATACTGGCACCACATTCAGTGCTGTCCGGTGTTGGATACCTTTAAAGAAATCATTGTGGCTCCGACAGGATTCTTGCTCACAAACCAATGAACTCTCAAATAATTCATGGGGATAAATTAAGAAAGTGTAAATTCCATATGAGGTAGCCACAGAGAAACATTAAGTGGAATCTGGCAACTTCTGATTCATTTTGATGATGAAGATTACAAAATAGTGAGGAATTCATTTCTGAACTGGACCTTATAGCCCAGAAGTAGAATATGCAGACAAGGATATACAATACAGAAAGGGTCATTTAGGTTGAAAAAGAAATACAAATGCAATAAGCCAATCTCCATCATGGCCTTCTGGGAAAGGTCAGTTTTCTCAGAATCTGGCAAGAATACAAGTAAGTGGAGTGAAATTCAGTTCTTCTTTTCTGATCTTTACCTAAAATGTCTGGCTCTCTACTAGAGCTCTAAATAGAATAATTCTTCTTTGGCTCTTTAAAAGTGAGAGGTAACTTTTACTTCCTTCAACTGCAGGACCTCACTTTTATTACCATAAATGGGCTTTATCATGGCATTTCCATACATGCAAATCATATACTAGGATCATATTTACCTCCCTCTCTATTACCCTTCTGTACCTTGTCTTTCTTCTCTTTCCTGCGTATTCCACATCTTTAGTCAATCCCCTTTTACTTTCAACTCTTCTCCTCCATCCCTCTAGATTCCAAATACATGAGAAACAAGTTATACTTTGTCCGTGTGGGACTGGCTTATTTCATTACCTACGAGGAACAGAACTTCATTCTTCTTCACGGCCCAGTAATGTTCCACTTTCTGTGGAGACATCACACTTCGTTCATCCTCTGATTCCATCATTTGGCTATTGTGAATGGCGCCATGATATACTCAGGTGTGTTCACAAAAACTCACATATGTGTGCAAACCCCTGTATTTGAGCAGTGATTGGCTTTTAACCAATAGTTCTGTGGTTCTGTGTGGTATATCTCCACAGATTCAGTTGTTGAAGAACTAGTTTCTTTGACACACACACACACACACACACACACATATATATACCATAAGATATGCAGACACAAAGAATTGTGGGAGTCCTCAGGAGCTCAGAGGAGATGCACTGATACAAAGGATTATAGGAGTCCTCAGGAGCCCCAGAGTGATCACTTGCTTCCAGCCATAATAAAGATAGGATCACCTTCATGGAAAACTATGAAGAATCAAATTTCGCAGCAGCCATTTGTAAGCTTGAAAGATGACCCTGAGCTAG
The DNA here is from genome assembly GCF_000151885.1 of Dipodomys ordii. Taxonomy (NCBI): domain Eukaryota; kingdom Metazoa; phylum Chordata; class Mammalia; order Rodentia; family Heteromyidae; genus Dipodomys; species Dipodomys ordii. The sequence continues at coordinate 559,568 of NW_012267416.1, forward strand.
GCTGTAGGTTTAAGATCCTGAGCAGAAAACCCCACAGAAACTGAGATAATGTTGTTATACTGTTTAAAACTGCTAAAAGTGTGTGGTTATTTGTCATACAGTAATAGAAAATGAAGATATACAATATATCCTCTAGATTTATGTCAAAATATATCTCAGGTCTCTTTGTTAGAAGGCCTTAAATGCCCCAAGATTCAGTCAAAATTTGGATTGAGTAGAGAGTCTTTGAAGGTAATTTCAACAAGTTAAAATGAGCCAGGCACCAAATGGCTCTACCTGTAAGCCTTGTAATGATGAGGCTGAAATCTGAGGATTGTGGTTCAAAACCAGCCTAGCTAAAAAGTTCATCTTCAATTAACCACCAAAAAACAAATAACAACAACAACAACCACAAAAACCTGAAATGGAGTTGTGGCTCAAGAGACAGAGAGCCAGTCTTGAGCCAAAAAAGCTAAAGGACAGTGCTCAGGCATGGAGTTCAAGCTCTAGTACTAGCACAAACAAGCAAACAAACATGAATAAAGAGACCTTTAGTTCAAACAGCATGTTCAGAGGTATTAACTTGCATGCACAGGGCTGAATAGAAAAACGGGCGAAGAGATAGCCATCCATCACTTATATGTATGTCTGAATCAAGTAAATATAGAATATTAACTCATCTTTTCAAATTATTCACTCCTTGAAAGTAATCTATTTGAAGAATTTGTGCTGACATACTTTTTTAATTTTTTTGCATATATATAGAGATCAAATAGGATGCTGTTTTTACCTGTAATTCCACTTTTGCATGATTAAAATACCTCATGTCTGCCCCTGGAGTTAAAATGACAAATGTACCCAGTTGCACACCCCCATGCTGTCAGCAGGGGACTGTTCCATTTGTTAATAGGCACTGCTTTTCGCCAGAAATTTCGTCTTCAGCGGAGAGTAAATTGCTTTTCATCTGCACCCATATTTACAGCATGTTCAAAAAGTGGTTTATGTTTTATTTACCACTTTGTTCTGGCAGGAAGATGGTGTTTCGGGGAGCATACATGTGGGCTGCAAGATGAAACTGCATGGCAATCCTTTATCCTCAATGTCAGAATGCTCCTGTGGGGGGTGGGGACCAAAATCTACCTGATATGTGTGAATTCCAATATATATGTAATTCCAATATATATGTAATTCCAATATATATATGTGAAATTTTCTCTCAAAGAAGTGTAACTCAGCTGGCCTGAGCTTTAGAAGTTACTGTTTCTTTTAAAATGCCACAGTGGACATTTATGATGGCAGAGCCAATTGCTCAGGATCAGGAGTGTGGCTCAAGTGGTAGAGCACTGGCCATGAGTAAAATAAAGCTGAGTAAAAGAATTTGAGGCCCAGGGCTGAGATATGGTTCAGTGGCAAAGTGATTGCCTAGCAAGGGCAACATCCTGGGTTCAGTCCCCAGTACAAAAAAAAGGTAGTTGGGGCTGGGAAGGTGGCTCAGTGGTAGAGTGCTTGCCTTGCACGCATAAGGCCTTGAGTTCTATTCCTCAGCACCACATAAGCAGAAAAAGCCAGAAGTGGTGCTGTGGTTCAAGTGGTAGAGTGCTAGTCTTGAGCTGAAGAGATGAGGGATAGCGCGCAGGCCCAGCGTTCAGGCCCCAGGACTGGCAAAAAAAAAAAAAAGATATATGTGTGTGTGTGTGTGTGTATACACACGTGTGTATATGTACATAAGTGTGCATATATTTACTTCTATATAGTTATGTATACATATGTGTGTGTACTGTATATAGATATGTATGTATATATGTACATATATTTACATATATATGTATATACATATATGTATATACATATACATATATAACTGTTGTGTATAACTGTATATGTAATGTATATACAAATATATATACCTATATAAATGTATATAGTTATATATAGTTGTGTAGGTATAAATATATACGTATATAGTTACATATGTATA
>NW_012267416.1:566524-588241 GCF_000151885.1 Dipodomys ordii
TTTACTTATTTCTCAGGTAGCCCTCAGCATTTTTGTCCCCAGACTGAGATAGGTATGTACCCACCATTGAAGGGTTCAACCCCACCCTATTATCCCAGGCCCATACAGGTGCCAGGCAAAATCCCAGGTATGTGCGAACTTGTTTGATGTGTTAACAGGGCAATCCACCTAAACCCAGCTGTAAACATCCCATTGTGGGCCCAACTGAAAAGCCCCTACCTCCTTAAATTACCCTAATGGCTTTTTCATTAACCTCTGCCTCCTTGCTCAGACCTCATATAAAAACCCAGCTCCTGGCACAACCTCCAAACCCATGGGAAGGTCTGTGCCCTCACTGTTCTTCAATAAACAGTCCTTGCCTGTTGATGATCAAGTCCGGCCTATTCCTTTTCCGTTCTCCTCCATTTTCCCAACAACCATACCTAGCCCATGCATGATTTTAAATTGGTTGGTTCAAGTAACACATTCTTGGGTCATAATGGGGAACTTGATTTGCAGTTCATCTCCCACAGAAATGGGTTTGCATGCTTTAGAGTAGGGCTTTGTGTTTAAACACGAATCCAGGGGGACTGGATCCCAAGAACTTAGAAAAAATAAAACTCTTTTTGATTTAAAAAAAAAAAAAACGGCACCAGTGGCTCATGCCTATCATCCTAGCTACTCAGTAAGTTGAGATCCGAAGATTGTGGTTCAAAGCCAGCCTGGGCAGGAAACTCTTATCTCCAACAAACCACTCAGAAAACCTGAAGTGGAGCTGTGGCTCAAGTGGTAGAGCACTAGCCTTGAGTCCAAGCCCAGAGTTCAAGCCCCATGATAAAAAAAAAAGTACTATTGATTTTTTTAAATTTTACTAGAGCCCAGGAATAAATTCAAAGCAGAAGAAAAGCATAGCACCTCTGGCTCCATTTTATATCTATGTCCTTTGCTGGAAGCCATTCTCTCCCGTCTCTCACCTTGAAATACTGGAGAGAACAGAACAAACCACCTGCCAAGTAAGGAGGACTTCCTTATCTTCATGTTTCCTTTTCTCTGGGAAAATCCTATCCAGGACAAGAAAAAGTTGCAAAGAAAAGTTGATTCAGAAAATACACTGAAAGACCTATCAACTTTGTGGTAGATGGTTTATCGCTCTCAGCCAACAGTCTGGCTTCAAAAATCATTCTTTTATTGCTTACTAATTCTGAAATAATGTATCACTGCCTCACAACACAATACAAATAATTATTTCTTTAATCCCTTGAAAGATGAATCTTAAGGCAGACTTCAAAGTCTCAATAAATAGCTTTCTTCCCACACTCCCTCTTTCCCTTTCTGCCATCCTTTTCCCATGTAGTCAAGACCATACAGTAACTGGGCAAAACAAGCCAAAACAAACAGACTAGCTAGGCACAGGTAGTTCATGCTTGTAATCCTAGCTGCTCAGGAGGCTGAGATCTGAGGATTGCAGTTCGGAGACAGCCCAGGCAAGGAAGTCCATGAGACTCTTTTATCTCCAGTTAACTATCAAAAAAGGCAGAAATGGGATTGTGGCTCAAAATGTAGAGCACCAGCCTTGAGCAACAAAGCTCAGGAACAGTCTCAGGCCCTGATTTCAAGCTCTAGGACTGGCTCTATGAAAACAAAAACAAGCAAAAAGCTAAAAAGTAGTGTTTTCTCTTATGATAGTAAGTGGGAAACAACTTTAGTTTATTAATTATTAACATTTAGCTCTGGTAATATTTAGGAAAGTCAAGCCAATATCGGACTGCATTGCTTAGAACGTAAGTCATCTGTTCTGTACTGCATAGAACTTAGGCATCTTTTGAAAGTTAAGCTGGGTGCTGGTGGCTCACACCTGTAATCTTAGCTTCTCAGAAGGCTGAGATCAGAAGATCGTGGTTCAAAGTCAGCCCAGACAGGAAGACTATGAAACTCTTATCTCCAATTAACCACCAGAAAATGGAAAGTGGAGTTATGACTCAAAGTGACAGAGTTCTAGCCTTCAGTGAAAAAACTCAGGAACAGAGCCCAGTCCCTGAGTTCAAGCCCCATGACTGACGAATAAATAATTTTAAAAAATGATGGAGGTTGGACTCAGTAATCACTAAGAGACCTTCCAGCTTTGAAATTCTTTAAGACCCCCTTTTCGAAGGCAATCCTTTTTCCTTCCTGGTGATCTTTTGTTCACCCCCACCATCTGATCATTTCCTAAAGAAGAGAAAAAAGACAATTTCCACTTGAGGGTTGTCAAAAAGTGAATTCAGGTCAGATTCTTGGGGTGACAGGCTGCTCCATGGCTCACTCTTTCAAAAGCTAGCTTTGAACTTCTCTCCTTCTGGTCCCTTCCAGGAGAGGAAGAGGGTCTATTGTTTGCTTTTGTCTTGCTATATAAAAGCTGGACCCATGTTAGAAGGGTGGGAAAAAAGAGGCTGCTGTGTCCTTGGCCAAGAGCCACCCCTTGAAAGCCTGAATGAGCATCATCCTGAGGGAGTGAGTCTCTTCTTAGTCTCACAGGGGGAGGCCTTTGGCCTCAGCCATTGGCTGAAAGTAGCTAATTGTCTCCAAGGCTCACTTGGTGACACAAGCAGAGGCACATGACCTTGTGAAGGTGAGGAGAAAACTGACTCCAGTTGCTCTTTGAACAATGCTGAGATGGATGATGCATGGGTACTATGGAGCCATAATAATAAACACCGTGATTGATATTCATGATGTCCTAAACCCAGAGGGACTTGTGGACTGGGCCCATCACAGAGAGCTCTGATCTCTCAGAATAGGAGCTGACTGAAAAATGATGTGCACAGTGCTTCCTGGAAGGGGCAGAGAGGTTGGGCTCTTTATCAAGAGAATTTACTTTGAAACAAAGCCTCACATTTAGAAGGTTGAAAGAAGGTGACAACAAGTACTCCTCTGTGCTGAGACCCATTGGGAGAAATTATAAAACTTTGCATTTAAAAAGCCAAACTAAGTTCAAGCCAGGGGCTGGTGGCTCACTCCTATAATTCTAGTTACTCAAGAGCCTGAGATCTGAGGATCACAGTTCAAAGCCAGCCAGGGCAAGAAAGTCCATGAGACTCTCATCTCCAATAAACTACCAAAAACCAACAACAACAACAAAAAGCCAGAAGTGAAGATGTATGTCAAGTGATAGAATAGAGCAGTAGCTTTGAGCAAAAAAGCAGCTCAGGAGTAGCACCCAGGCCCTGAGTTCAAGCCCCAGGCCCAGCACTAAAAAAAGAAAAGAAAAAAGAATATGTGTTTAACACAAAAGGGAAAAAGACTAGTAGTTTCAAGTCAAATTACCCACTATGATTACATCCTCTCTGACTTAGAAAAAATATAGTGTTTTCACTTAGCCTGTTTTCATTCACTGGGATCTTGAGCATCCATTGCACATGAACACAGCTAACAAAGGCAGAGGAGTGCCCAACCAAGGCTCTGAATAAGCTCATTACAATTAGTGCATTCATTAAGTCCCATATCAGCGGGCATGTAGAAGAAGTGACTCACGTTTAGCTTTATCTTCTTGAGTTTCCCATTCACAATTAGGTTTTGTAGAACTCAAACGATTTGTGATTCTTGCCAACCAAAAAACATCAAAAACAAAAAAGAACCAAAAACACTGCACAAAGCCAGGCAGCTGGTGGCTCACGCCTGTAATCCCAGCTACTCAGGAGGCTGAGATCTGAGGATCACAATTCCAAGCCAGTCTGAGGAGGGAAGTGTGTCAGATACTTATGTCCAATTAATCAACAAAAACTTGGAAGTGGAGTTGTGACTCAAGTGGTAGAGCAGTAGCCCTGAGCATAAAAGTTCAGGGGCAGGACCTGAGTTCAAGCCTCAGTACTGGCACAAAACTGAAACAAAACAGAACAAAATGAAAACACTGCATGAGGGATATCCAGCTGCAATTCCCTCTCCCTCCCTCCCTCCCTCCCTCCCTCCCTTTCTTCCTTCCTTCTTTTCTTCCTCTCCCTACCTCCCCCACCCCTCTCTGTCTGTCTTTGGAGCAAGAAGGACTGTGGTATAATTAGTTGTTATTTGGTTTCAGAGATCAGGAAAAACTGGGCTCAATTTGCAGCATACCCACTGACTAGCTTTGTGACAGATCCATTCCTCAATTTCCATAAGAGTACTAACCCCAAAGGGTTGTTGTAAAAATTAACTGATGTAGTTAAGGAAAGGCACATTGCTCACTGTCTAGTTTGCAGTAGATACTCAATAAATCATAGACAGTAGTAGCAGTAATGGTAGCAGCAATATCACTGTTTCCCCCCCCCCCAGTTTTTTCTCTTATCTTTAGGTAGTTGTACAAAGGAATTGCCATTTAACAAAACAGCTTATGAATACAATGCTTCTTGATCCATGTCACCCATTTTCATATTCTCTCCTACTCACCTTTCCCTCATTTTTCTTAATGTTGTAAAATATATATAATATATAATATATATAATTCTTGACTTCATTCTCCCTCCCTTCTCCTCTTCATTCTCTACTCTGGTCCCCCTTAAAAACAGAAGGCAAATATTGGGTCAGCAAGCAAAGTACTAGGGAAACAAAGAACATGGTGCTTTATCTTGGATTCTAATTACCAATGGGGATCTCTGTCACAAATATCTTTGGCTGCTCAAGACTTGTCATGAGAATTAACTGTGACGATGGGTGTCAAGCCACTTTGTAAATGGTAGAAATATTCCTGATTAATATCATCGTGAACTCCTGGCAGGTCATTTTTCTGTATGTGTTTTTCTTTTTTAATTTCCAAGTCTATCCATTTGATAATTATAAAAGCATCTACCAAGCACGAATTTCTGCTGTTTTTTTTTTCATCTACTTTGTTATTGTCAAAGCTCTTTGATTACAAGAAACTAAATCCAAATCAAACTGCCTAGGTAAAAATCAGGTTTGTGGAGAGAATGAAATAAAATGCATCATGGCTACATGGCCATTTCTGATTATTACCCTGTATTTGCTTCGCTCTAGGAAGCACTGTTTTAGTCTCTATTAAGCATGTCATAGAAACAGTGCTGAGTTCTGAGTATATCAAGGTGAATTAAAACTTTTTCTTTTTTCTTATGCATTTTTCTTTTGGGCCAGTCCTGAGACTTGAACTAGCACTGTCCCTGAGCTTTTTTTTTGTTTTTGTTTTTTCCCTCAAGACTAACATTCTACCACTTGAACTCTACACTTCCAGCTTTTTTGGCGGTTAATTGAAGAGAAAAATCTCATGAACTTCCTGCCTGGGCTGGCTTTGAACGTTGATCCTCAGAGATTTCAGCCTCCTGAGTGGCTAGGATTTTAGATGTGAGCTACCAGTGCCCAGCTTGAGGTGAATCAAATCTCTGACTTAAGTAGCTAACCAGAGTATGGTACAGATAAAATGGAACTAAACATATGGATTCTTGCATGTAAAAAAAAGAAGCTATGCATGTAAACAAATAGGATGCAAAACAGTATCTAGGAAATGTCAGAGGAGAATGGGTTAACACTTGAAGCAGGAAACCAAGGATGGAAAAAACTCAATTTCCAAGTTCCCACGGCAGGAAAGAGCTTGGCAAATCGAAGAAAATGAAAGGTGTCTATTGTTACTCTGGCTTGGTGTGGCACATGGGATGGATAGCACAGGTCTGGGTCGAATCGCAAATCCACTTTATTCATTTATTCATGCAGCACTTAACATATTTACTGAGTGCCTCCTCTCTGTTAGACACGGCTGAGAGCCAGACAGATTAAATTTCTTGCAAGATAATGGGCCCTGGATTTTAGTAAGAAGTGAAATCAATTTTTTAAAAAATGAATATATACATGAAAACATTTGTCAGCATATAACTAGTGTTAAACAGAGATCATTTAAGGAGTGAGTTTTGAACCAAGAAGGGGATGGCATAATTGATGTAACTGGGGAACCCCATATTTTGAGATCAAGTGGAGGTGGACAAGAAAGGAGGTAGACAAGAGAATTCTAAGAGATGGGAAGATGAGAAAGAAAGAATGAGCCATAACATGGGGCTTTAGACCTATAATCCTAGCCACTCAGAAGGCTGGGATCTGAAGATCATGGTTCAAAGCCAGCCCAGGCAGGAAAGTCCCTGAGAGTTTTTATTTCCAATGGACCAGGAAAAAACTGGAAGTGGAGGTGTGGTTCAAATGGTAGAGCACTATTCTTGAGTAAAAAAGCTAAAGGACCTGAGTTCAAGTCCCAGTACTGGCACACACACAGATACAGATGGGGGCAGGATAGGGGAGGGGGAGATGGGATGATGGTATAGAAATAAAACAGTGTCAAAGAATGATTGATGGTGAGGCCCAGCTCCAGAGCCTGGAAGATAAGGAACAGATACCCCTTGTCTTTCAGGAATGTCACATAGCAATGTTAGCTGTCTATCCACAAGTCTCTCTGCTTGCCTGCTTCTACTAGCTCTCATTTTTCTGGTGTCTCCAGGTTTAACCTCCTCCAGGACTCTGCATGAATCACTTCTGCTTTGTCTCCTGCTAACTCATCCTCTCAACCACAACTCTAGAGCTTTTACTTCCAGCACTCAGCTTGTCACCCTTCAAGTTCAGAAGTCAGAGGGAAGAGCATCTGGTTTGCCTCCACCGAGGTGTTAACTTCTGCTCTAGTCTCATCCGTGAGCAAGGTGGAACAGTGGATACCTGGTGCTTTCTGGAAAATTCCTCTCCCTCCATCATGAAACTTCGAAAGGCATAGAATTCAAGGACAGTGTGCAGTACCTTGGTGGATGGTCCCAAGTGGACTACTTAAATCCTGGGAGATGGCAGCCTCATTTCTGGATGCTTCTCTATCTAATAGCATCATTGTAATTGTCATGGCCAAACTATAATCATGGCTCTGTCTTCCAGGCATCAGAATGACAGAGTCTTGAATGCTGATGGTGGTGAATGGTGGCAAAGGGGAGAAAAGCGTCTTCTACAAAATGGATAAGCTCCTGGTGTCCTCCTGCTGGTGATCACCTGGTAGAAAGATTGATTTGCTATTTGCCAGATCTGACTGCAAAAAAATTCCAAGACATCTGACAGGTGCCAATGGCTCACACCTACAATCCTTTGAACTCAGAAGGCTGAGGATCATCGTTAAAAGCCAGCCTGGGCAGAAAAATCTCCAGTTTAAACAGTAAAAAGCCAGATGTGGAGGTGTGGCTCAAGTGGTAAAGCACCAGTTTTGAGTAGAAGGTGAGGGAGAGTTCAAGCTCTGAATTCAAGTCCCTGTACCAACACACATACACAAAGAATGAAAGGAAGGAAGGAAGGAAAGAAGGAAGGAAGGAAGGAAGGGAGGGAGGGAGAGAGGGAGAGAGGGAGGGAGGGAGGGAGGGAGGAAGGAAGGAAGGAAGGAAGGGAAGGGAGGGAGGAGGAGGGAGGAAAGGAGGAGGGTAAGAATGAAAAGGAATGAAAGGGAGAAGAAAAGAAAAAGATAAAAGGAAAAAAGAAGAGAAAGAGAGAAAGGAAGGAAGGAAAGAGAAAGAGGAAGGGAGGAAAGAAGGAAGGAAGAAAGAAAGAAAGAAAGAAAGAAAGAAAGAAAGAAAGAAAGAAAGAAAGAAAGAAAGAAAAGAAATATAAACTAAAAAGGTTCTCAATTTCAAAATATTGGCAAGTAACAAAAATGAATGTAAAAACCACTTTGACCACTACTATGAAGAACAAACATATTGATAGGTGAAATGTAGTTCAGAGGATATTCATTTGACAGAAGGGTATTCTGTTGTACATCTTTTTTTTTTTTTTGGTCCATTGTGGGGCTTCTATTCAGGGACTCAGCACTGTCCTTGAGCTATTTTGCTCAAGGCTAGCACTCTACCAGTTTAAGCCACAGCTCCATTTCTGGCTTTCTGGTGGGTCAATGGAGATAAGAGGCTCATTGACATTCCTGCCTGGGATGGCCTTGAACCACAGTTGCCAGATCTCAACCTCTTAAGTAGGTGGAATTACAGGCGTGAGCCACTAGCGCCCCATTCTTTGTTCTATATGTAACATGGGAGGAATCGTAGAAAACCTGAATGCCTACTCCATTAGGGAATATTTATAATGCTGTTACTACTGTTATTCTTTTTCCTGTTAAAACTACCACAGCTAAGATATTGTTTCAGGCCACTCTCCACATATTTTAACTGTAAAACCTCATCTTATTTTTTCCTAGAACCCCAAAACAGATGCAACTTAGGAAATGGAAAAACTTAGTTTTCCATTCCAGGGGAAATATTACTGAGTGAACCAACTGAACATTCACCTTGATTTGGGTAGAAGCAGGAATAGGGGCCTAGGTTAGCTCCTTCAAAAGTTTGTACTCTTCTTTCTTTCCTTTTCCCTCCCTCCCTCCCTCCCTCCCTCCCTCCCTCCCTTCCTTCTTTCCTTCCTTCCCGGTAAAGTCCACCCTGGGAAAGTGGAGCAGTCTCCTCCCCCCTCTTGCTTAAGTCTCCTCCCAGTACCTGTGTCACCTAGGTAACCCCACACTTGGAGGCAGTCACTCCCCCCTCCCCACCCAGGTCACATCCATACCCAGTTTGGCCAAACCTTCTTCTGCCCCTGGCCTTGATAAGTCGTGGCTGGCCCTGATGTGATTCGACAATTTTTTATTCCTGCTGCATGGGCTTCCAACTTGATCAGAGGCAGCCTGCAAATTAACCTTTTCCTTGCCTGAATACCACGTGCTGCTCTCTTTCCTCAGCTGCCAATTTAATTTACCTAACACTTCCTTCCTTCCTTCTTTCTTTCCTCCCCCCCCTCCCTCTCTTCCATTCTTTTTCTTGTCCTGGTACTAGAACTTGAACTGGGTCTGGGTGCTGTCACTGAGCTTTTTCTGCTCAAGGCTAGCATTCTACTACTTGAGCCATAACTCCATTCTCAGCTTTTTTGGCAGTTAATTGGAAATAAAAATCTCATGGATTTTCTTGCCTAAACTGGCTTTGAACCTTAATCCTCAGATCTGAGTTTCCTGGGTAGCTAGGATTACAGGCATGAGCCTGAGCACCCAGCAGAAGCCTGTACAATTTAAAGGTAGATTTTTAGGATGCCTCCTCTCCTCTCCAAGAACCAGAATATCTTTCTTTCTCTTTTTGATAGTACTGGGATTTGAACTCCATACCTTGTATTTATTAGGCAGATGCTCTACCACTTGAAGTACACTCCAAGACCTCCACTTTTTTTTTTTTTAGATATCTTTTTATTGAGGTGTCACCTTTTTGTTGAGGGCTGGCCTTAGGTATGGATCCTCCTATTTATGCTTCCCGAATGACTGGGATTACAGGCACATACTACCATACCTGGATTTTTTTTTTTAGATAATTCCCTTTAAATTTGTGCCCAGGCTGACTCTAAACCATGATCTTCCTAATGGTCCCTGTCCCAAGTAGCTGGAAGTATAGGCATTAACCACCATTTTTCTTAGGTTGTCTTTTAAGTCAGAGTGATCCTATTAGTGGATGAATCTTTGATGACCTTCTATGACCTCTGCCATGTGGCAATCTCCCCCAAGTAATTCGTAGCACTAGGAACTAGGACATTTTTAGCATGAGTGCCATAAAATCCAAGTTCCTTTATTATATCCAAAATAGAGATGTGAGTGTGTGTGTGTGTGTAAAAAGTTGTTTGGGGGGGGGCAGGAGCATGGTGAGAAACAGGAAATGATTCACACACACACACACACACACACACACACACTTGTTCTTTGTGTGATTCAGAAGGAAACTGACAAATGGTTTGAAAATCCTCCCCAAAATGGACACCATCAGAGAGCCCAGCGCCCATTTGTACACAGAGAGAAAGCTTTGCACATCAGAGGCCCAAGAGAAAGTATGAAGGGGAGAAAGAGAGAGGGAAGGTTGTGAGGTTGCTTCGTCCTCCGGCTGGCTAATCTCTGTCCTGACTCCAGCTCTAATTTTTGCCTCTGATGTAGGCCATCAGTAATTAAATCACTGTCCCGGCTCACTGTTGCTAAAAAGGACGAGGTTTTAAAATAGATCCCCTGCTTCGCTTGTTCTTGTGGGTCTGGGCTTTTCATCCAATTCTGATAAGCACTCTGCCACCAGCTGATTCTCTCTCTATCCTCTCTCTGCTCACTAACTGGGAACTGACTCTTCTCAAGCCAATGATGCAGCTCACAGTCCTCAGTTTATTCAGAAAGTTTAAAAAATCCATCAGAAAGCAGGAAGAAGTGAAATCCATATGCTCATTGGTCAAATATGCCATGCACACAGTAACAGTAAACTGTACTGTAATAGTAAACTTCTCAGCTGAGATAAGAATCTACTCCTATCTGGTATATTCTCTCTCTCTCTCTCTCCCCCCCCCCCTCTATTGTGTCTAGAAAGAATTTGGTAAATAAGATACCCAGGGAAGGAAGCAATGGTTTATACTGCAGAATGACTGGTTGCTTTTTGGTTTGCTATTATGCCAACAATAATTAATATTCACCAAGACCTGGCTAGGTGCCAAGTCCTGCCTTGGGTCATTTTACCCAAGCAATCTACTCAAATCATTCCATCTTCTCAAAAATACCCATTGCTTCTGATTCACAAGATGGTTCAGTAACATGTCCACTGCTGTGTAATGAGTATGGTACAGGGCTGGAACCTGAGTCAAGGACATTCGTGCATCCTTCCTCATCCTTCTAATTTCTACAAATCCAGGTCTGTTTAGAGCCTGGCTGTCAATGCCCCTCCTCACCAGCAGGGGCAGCATCACTGGTCCGAAATGCAGACCTTCAAGCTCTCTCCCTTAGGCATAGGAGATGTAATCTGATTTTACCTATGATCCTCAGAAAAGGCCCAGAAACACATTACCAAATGTAGGAAAAAAAATTTTTTAAGAGGGAATCTTCCTTCCACACAGAAACATCTGTTGGAGTTAGAAATTCTATTCCGGAGTATTTGGTCCAAAACTCTACTTTCCTAGAAGAGACATTGAAGCTGCAAAAGTGACTCACTGGGCCTAATTTCTACATCTTTAAAATCTGGTAAAGAGCAGTTATAAATGAATTAACTGAAGTATAATAGACTCTATGGAGAGCTCAAATAGTATAATTCTTTAGAAAGACTAAATCAAAGCCCAGCAAAATGAGTACTGGAAATGGGTACTTGCAAGGGTGGGGAGAGGGAGGGGAAAGGAGAAGGGTAGAAGGATGAATGGGGGAAGAGAGTAGAATGTAGGCATAAATGCATTGTGTATATCACAGAATTGAGAAAAATAAGGGGGAAAAGGGGGTTCGTAGAAGGGGAAAGTGACACAGATCCAGGTGCATTGTACACATAAACTGCTTTGTTAAATGGCAACAAAAATTCAATACTTATCCTAAGCATTAAGAAAGGGAAGGGGTGGGAGAGGATGTTGAAAGGGGTGACATGGATCAAGATGCACTGTGTTCATATAAACTGCTTTGGTGAGTGGCAACTCCTTTGTACAACTACTAAAAGATAATAAAAATAAAAAAATCATTTTTAAAAATCTGGTGCAGTCTCTGTGGACTACAATACTCTGTAGGTAAAGCCCCTTTATAAAATACCCTCTTGGCCCAGCCATCCCTAACACCATCTCTGGTACCAAGGAGGAATACAGAAGTATTTTTTTTTCACCTTGGGGCCACCAGAGACCAATAGAACAGGAAGAAGTTCAGCACCATAGTCCATTCCTTAAGATATTCTTATTAAATGCAAATCAAGCTAAGAGCCTGGAAGAAAAGAAAACAACTGTATTCACAGAGTTGATATTTCTCCTCCTGATACATTGAGCTGTGGGAGGTATCATATGCTGAAGTAGTACATTTCAAAAGACAAAAAAAAACCCTAATGTTTTAAGAAGTGGTTTTTTTTTACCCCATTAACATGTTGCTAAGCAACATTTTTACAATATCAGCAGCTCTGTGACTACAAGCTGAATGAATGTCTGGAAATACAAGAGCAATGAAAGGAAGAGAATGCATCACCCCCATTAGTGCTCTGAGTTCGTTAGGAAAACTGAGGTGACCTCTTCACATACTACAACAGAGATAGAAGGGCACTTTATCCCAGGTGAGTTAATAAATCATCATGTGCTATCTATGAAAGATGTCCCTGATATACTAATTATGTAATTTGATTTTCGTGTTAGTACTAAGGCTTGAATTCAGGGTCAGAGCACTGTCCCTTAGCTTTTTTAACTAAAAGTTGGCATTTTACCACTTGAATCATGCTGCCATTTCTGAAATTTTGTTGATAGATTGGAGATAAGAATATTAAAGACTTTTCTGCTTAGGCTCCCTTTGAACCATAATCCTTGGATCTCAGCATCCTGAGTAGCTAGGTACAGGTATGAGCCACTGGCATTCAGCTTAGTTATATAATTTTTTTGTCAGTCATGGGGATTAAACTCGGCCTGGGCGCTGTCTGCTCTTCGGCTTAAGGCTAGTGCTTTACCACTTGAGCCACAGCACCACTTCCAGCTTTCTGGTGGTTAATTAGAGATAAGAGTCTCACGGACTTTCCTGCTAGGGCTGGCTTTTGAACTGTGATCCTTAGATCTCAGCCTCCTGAGTAGCTAGAATTCAGGCATGAGCCAACAGTGTCTGACTTAGTTATATAATTTTAAAACCAATGTTTGTGTTGTGAAAAGAACTAGATATATTCAAAACTAGAATCCTACATTTCCATCAGACAGCTTTAACAACTTTCAATTTGTGGCCCTTCCTGTTTTAGCTATTTCTCTTAATTCTATGCTATTCAAAGCAAATTAGATATTGTATTATTTCATCAGTAAATATCTCATCAGAAAAATAAGGTTTAAAAAAAAGAGAGACTATAAGCCATGTACCAGTGGCTCATGCCTGTAATCATAGCTACCCAGAAAGCTGAGAACTAAGGATTACAGTTCAAATCCAGTCCAGATAGGAAAGTCCTGAGACTCTGTTCTACAATTAACTACCAAAGTACAATTAACTACCAATTAATCTACAATTAATTACTAAAGCCAGAAATGGAGCTGAGGCTCGTGTAGAGCATTAGCCTTCAGCACTAAATCTCAAGGACAGCGCCAAGCCCTGAGTCTCAAGCCCAGGAAGCTGGCATGGGGGGGTGGGAGATCATTATTACCCAGTTATCAGTCACAAATGTCCAGTCTGAATTTCAATTTCTACTTATTTCATGTTTTCTCTGGTTATTTCTGGGAGCATCTAAAGTTCCACATAGTTCATTTCCAGATTTGTCTTTTTGAGACTCCAGAAGTCTGTGTGGATTTTGCAGTTCATATTCCAAAGTTTCTTGGAAATTATTGGATCTAAAACTTGATCATATCTAGGGCTGTTTTTTTGGGGTTTTTTTTTGCTTTTATAGCAAAAATGATTCATGGGTGATCCTCCATTCTTTTATCAAGGAGTATATATTATCTAGCTGGGTGGCCATGGCTCACATCTATAATCCTCCCACACAGAAAAGTCTGTGAGAATCCATCTCCAATTGGCCAGCAAAACACTGAGCTGGAGACATGGCTCAACCATGATCAAGAAAGCCAAGCAAAAGAATGAGGCACTGAGTTCAAGCCCATGAATGGGCAAGAGATACATATAAGTTTTGCTTGCCTCTTTTTTGCTGATGCTAAAAGGAATTTTTGGTAAGTCATGAGGCTTGAACTCAGGGCCTGGGGACTGTCCCTGAGCTCTTTTGCTTAAGGCTAGTGCTCTACCACTTTGAGCTACAGCTCCACTTCTGGTTTTCTGATGGTTAATTGGAGATAAGAGTCTCTGAGATCCTCAGATATTAGCCTCTTGAGTAGCTAAGATTACAGGTGTGAGCCACCAGTGCCTGGCTAAAATGATATATACTTTGATTCATTCACTCATTACAGATTATAAAATGACATTCACCTATTAGCCCTTTTCTTCCATATGGAGAAATTTGCCTTTCCCATCCAATTGTGAATCAAGTGCAATGGTTCATGGTGAAAAGGCAGGACACATGCTCCATTCTTTCCAGCTTTCAATATAATGGGCTGGCTGGAGGCATGGCTCAAGTGGTCGAGTACCAACTGAACAAGCAAAAGAAGGGATGTTGGTTTAATAGCTTTCTCCAGTGATGGCCAGTTAAGGTTGGCTTGTTTGGTAAATTTAGACATTTTTGCTAGGTTCTATTGTCTGTAGCCATTTTTTTCTGTTAATATGTAAATAGTCCCATATTTGACCTTTTGAATTTGGCCTGAGTCTTCCCCCCCCCCAGTATTATCCTGAAAAGAAACTAAGAATAATGCCTTTTAAAAACTATTTTGTCTATTTCTTATGTGGATAGCTGAATATTTCAGGGCCTTGTGAATTTACAAAGGTCAATTTTTGTTTGGTGCCAGTACTGGGGATTCAACTAAGGGCCTCACACTCTTGCTTGGATTTTTCTCTCTGCCTAGAACTCTTATCACTTGAGTCCCCCTGCTCCACTACCAGAGATAAGCATTGCACAGATTTTTCTGCCTGGGCTGGCTTTGAATCAGAATCTTCATATCTCATCAGCCTCAGTAGGTAGGATTATAGGTGTGAGCTACCAGCCTGGAATTGGGGTATCTGTATTTCATAGTAATGTTCATCTGCAATGCTCCATGGCCACATGGCCCCCAGGTTTTTGGATGTTTCTAGCAAAATACCTATCCATGACCCTTATGCTTAAAGATCAGTTTTGCTGGATCAAAATAAAATCTAGGGTCAGATACAGCGATATACCTGTAATCTCAGCTACCTAGGAGGTATAGATAGGAGGACCACACTCCTAGGCTGTCCCTGAACCACAGTACATGAGACCCTATCTGAACAATAACTAGAGCGAAACAAACAACAAACAAACAAAAAAAATCACAAAAATAAATGACTGAACATGTGTGGCTTAAGAAGAAGAGAGCAAGTTGTGGAGGTGGGAGGGTAGGGGAAAAACAAAGGAGGAGTTAACAATGCTTGATAGGAAATGTACTCATCACCCTACTCATGTAACTGTAACCCCTCTGTACAGTATTTTTACAATTAAAACATATTAAAAAAAGAAGAAGTAGAGAGCAGGCTTAGCAAGCATGAGAGCATGAGGCCCTAAGTTCAAACTTTAATACCAACAATACAATTATACATACCTTAAGTTTTCTTTTTTTGAGAATCTTGAAAATGTCACTTCATTGTCTGCTATCATAAAATTTTACTATTAAAAAAAATCTGATGCTTGGCACTGGTGGCTCACACTTGCAATCCTAGCTACTCAGGAGGCTGAGATCTGAGGATCATGGTTTGAAGCCAGGCTGGGCAGGAAAGTCCATGGGACTCCTACCTACAATAAATTACAAAAAAAAAAAAAAAACAAAACAGAAGTGGCACTGTGGCTTAAGTGGTAGAGTGCTAGCCTTGAGCAAAAGCTCAGGGACAGAGCCCAGGTCATGAGTTCAAGCTCCAGGACCAGCAAAAACAAATAAACAAAAGATAAATCTTTTAAAGTACAACTCCTTCATTCAATTACTTAATTTTAAATATATATTTTTAAAATAGCCTCTTTGATCATGTATGATGTCTACCTTTCATGCACTGAACACATTAGTGATAATAGTCCTAACATTTGTATTATGTGTTCATTTAATTCTAATAAAAGCTTTGTTAATTAAGACATAGGATTTTTGTTTTGTTTTGGGTTGTTTTTTTCTTTCTTTTTCTTCCTTCCTTCCTTTCTTTCTTTCTCTCTCTCTCTCTCTTTCTTTGTTTCTTTGTTTCTTCCTTTCTTTTTCTGTTGTTGTTGCTAGTCCTGGGGCTTGAATTTGGGGCCTGGGCACTGCTCCTGAGCTCCTTTTTGTTCATAGCTAGCACTCTACCACTTGAGCCACTTCCAGCTTTTTCTGTGATTAATTGGAGATGAGAGTGTCACAGGAACTTTTCTACCTAGTACTCAAGCTGGCTTAAAATGTGATCCTCAGATCTTAGCCTCCTGAGTATCTAGGATTATAGGACTGAGCTACTGCTGCCCAGCTACAGGGTTTTTTTTTCCTCTCCTGTTTGCATGCTTCGAAATTTCTGACTGATATTCATAAATGCTGCCCATAATAGTAGATAAAGAAATATGTATGTGTGTGTGTTTGTCTTTGGAAACTATATATATATATATAGACATATATATATGTCTATATATATATAAACATATATATATAGACATATATATATAGACATATATATATATAGACATATATATATGTCTTTGGGAAATATATGATATAATATATAATAAGTTAAATATAATATAAAATACATATAATAAATTAAATATAATTAAAAGAATCCTTTACTTAATCTAAAACTCCTTTTTTCTGTTTTTGAAACATAGACACACATGCACACATTCACACACATACATCACATTGTAGTGCTCAAGACCCTTTACTTTTGTCCTGCAATCATTTTATCTAGGTCACCTGTTTCTGTGACTCTCACTATACCTGTTATGCCTAGTTTGGGATTTACTTCTAATTAGGAATAGAAGACTTCAGTCCCAGAGAGAGTTTCATGTGCTTCATTTGGGGAATTCTTCATACCCATCATGTTTCCTTCTCCTTAGACTTTATCATCAGTTCACTATACTTCTTACTACCTTCACGTGAACAAAATATATTAAAAATATCTTTCTGGTGCCTTGTCAACTTAAAGTGATCTGGCACGCTTTCTGGAATGCTCCACTTCCTACTACCACCCAACATTCCAGTACTTCCCATTTTCCCTTCCACACAGTTCCTCTTATGACACAGGACACACAGAAGCTCGATTGTTTCTGTTTATTATGGATAACATGAATGATGGTTCAGTTTTGCTATCCCAGTTGCTTTGTTCCTACACTGCAATCCTAGCTATTCAGAAGGCTGAGATCTGAGGATCACTGTTTGAAGCCAGCCCCAGACTAGAAAGCACATGAAATCTTTTTATCTCCAATTAACCACCAAAAAAAGCCAAAAGTGTAGCTATGGTTCAAGTAGATAGAACACTAGCCTTAAATAAAAAAGTTCAGGACTAGTGCCTAGGCCCCAGGAATGGCATAAAATAAAACAAAACAAAACAGAAAAATCAGTATAGTTTTTGCAATACATTTTAAATTATCTAGCAAGGTAGTTTCTGTTAATTTTTATTGTTATTATTAAGAAGTTGTACAAAAGAGTTTCAATTCCATGATGTTTCTCTTCATTTTATTCAATGATGTCAACAAATCTTAGTATGGACTGTTAAGGCTATCAGAGTCTTAAGGATGATGTTATTCACATATTTAGCCTCTTACAAATGTTTTACACCCAATGATTTCACAACCTTTGGAGAGACCTTTTTCTATTGTCAAAATATCCTATTAAGTTTCTTAGGTTACAATTCTTTAATTCACATCTATAGTCTGTATTCTAGAAATATTTTTTCTGGCTACTTTTCTTAGCAGAAATTAACAATTAGGAGTATAAAATATGACCAGGTATGGTGGTACACATTTGAAATCCCAGATTCTTGGGAGGCAGAAATTAAGAGGATCATAATTTGATGTTAACCACAGCCAAAGGTTAGTTAAGATTCCATCCCAACCAACAAACCAAGATGGTGTGTTCTAATAGCCCCAGATTCTGGGAAGCAGATGTTGGAAGATGGTCCCAAATAGTAACATGAGACCCTATCTAAAACTAAGTGAAACAAAAAAGGTCTGAGGGAATGCCTCCAGGGGTAAAGACCAGTTTAACAAGCATGAAGCCCTGACTTCAAACCCTAGTACCCCCAAGGGCGGGGGAGGGGGGGAGATGCATTCAGCAAATTAATTTTTTTGGAGCACTAATTACTACTAAAATTTTCTAGGCGGTACTGATGTTCTGACTCCAATTAATATTAATCGTTGAACAATAAATAATCATCTGAGCTGAAAACCATTTACATTTGCAATATGCCATGTGCTCTGTTCCGTGTTTTACATGCTGTTACTAAATGATTCTACCCAGTATCCTCTCAGCAGTCCCAGCATTAGTCCCACTTTCCACACGGAAACTGAGGAACTATCAACTTATAAACCATTTTCCAGAGATCACACAGCTGGTAAGACTAGAAGTGGAATTCAATGTGATCACCTTCACAGGTCGTAACTTCAAAATAATAGGATGCAACTATTTTATTGTCAAGAATCATCTGAAAGACATGATCAATATCTTCTGTGGCTGCTTAGTTCCAAAAGGTAAGAGAGATAGAAGAAACGCATCCCTGGCCTGGTAACCGTACTTCTAGAAAGCTTCTCCCACTCTGTGATTGTGATTGACATATCACCCTTCGTCCCTATTAGGGAAGGATCTGAGGAAGTGTTTCCCAGAGCTAGAAATCCTTCTGAGTTTCTAATGGACATTATACTTCAAAATACAAGGCCTCTACACAATGGCTTCTGACATTATTTTATCCTTCAGAAGATCTTGCATCATCACTTCAGCAATTATACTCTTAAGAATGCCACTAATGACTTCCATCAGAGAGCCTGCTATGCCCCTGAATGTAAATTCTTAAAAATATGAATTATCCAATAAGATTATCCTATACTTGGGCTGGGAAGGTGGCTCAGTGGTAAAGTGCTTGCCTTGCATGCCTGAGGCCCTGGGTTCGATTCCTCAGCACCATATAAGCAAAAAGAAAAAAGCTGGAAGTGGCGCTGTGGCTCAAGTGGTAGAGCACTAGCCTTGAGCTGAAGAGCTGAGGGACAGTGTCCAGGCCCAGAGTTCAGGCCCCACAACCGGACCCCCCCCAAAAAAAAGATTATCCTATATGTATACTAGTTATTGCAAATAAGGAAAACCATGGGGCCTAAATTTCTTTGGGACTGACTTACTTCACTTAATATGATTTTTTTCTAGGTCTTTCCATTTCCTAACAAATGAGGCAGTGTCGTTCTTTCTGATGGAAGTATAAAATTTATATATATATATATATATATGAGATATGGTTCCCTATTATGGGGAATAATGCTGCAATAAACATAGTTGTGCTGGTAGCTTTAGTATGGCCAAGTTTGCCTTCATTTGGGTATATGTCCAAAAGTGGGATTGCTGGATCATAGGGGAGGTCTATGTGTAGTCTTTTCAGGAACCTCCATACTGCTTTCCAGAGTGGTTGAACAAGTTTACACTCCCACCAACAACACAGTAGGGTTCCCTTTTGGCCAGAGCTGAAAAGCTCAAAAGTTATGTATGTATGATATATAAGTTGATGCTAAGGGAAATCAACCCCAAGATATGGACACAACATGTCTGTCTTTGTTGTTGCTTTAAATGTACTAGGTAATTTTTTTTTGTTTCCTTTGTATGTTCTTTCCCCTATGATATCTCCCCTGTTGTCACTGTACTTGATTTTGGTACCCTGCATCTTGTATATACATTTGTCTAATCTGGGGAGGGGAAGAGAAATAACAAAATGGTGAAACAAGGACACAGGATGACCCATTGCAACAACGAGACCCACAGGACAGGATATTGGAAATGAATTTGGGGGGGAAGGGAAGCGAGAGTGGGACAACTACAAGGAAAGGGGTAACAATGATCGACGAGTAATGTACTCATTGCCTTACTCATGTAACTGGAACCCCTCTGTACAGCATCTTTACAACCAAATTTCTTAAAAAATGAATTTTCCCCGTGGACCCCAGGGGAGAGAGGCCAGGGGAACATGATCACCCTAACCAGATGGAGAGAGAAGAACCAAAAAAACTTGCCTGGGCTCCTGCTCCTGGAAGATGGCCTGACCCTCTCTCTCTCAGTCGGGTTCTACCATCAGATCTCTTCACCTTTCCCTGGGCCTGAGCTGTGGTCTGCATCCATCCATAGCGGTGATGGTGACGTATTGGTGACCACCACCAGTGGGAATGCCTGGCGCGTACCGATGACATCATCCAACCTCGGTCACGTCCGGGTAAGACTTGGTGGCGCATGCGCGTGCCATCATCCAACTCCCCTCCCACCCCTCCCATCCCCATCCCAGAGCATCTTGAGAACAGGGTTAAGCTTTCTGATTTTTTGGAGGCTTAGTACAACACTGTCCAGGAATACTCATTTAAATGATGTGCAAACTGATTTTCATCTTCCCAGTTTTTGGTGACAGTTGACTCTACTTAGCCAAAAGGCACAGCCTTGAAAGCAGATTTCACCATCAGATACTTGGAAAGCTGGACTGAGTGAGTGAGGCAGGCTTGCTCAGGGCCTCACTGTTCAAACAAGGAAGTGGCCCTCCACCTCCTACCACTGTCGCAAAGTGCAACTCTAGAACCCTTAGACTTCTCAAGTCTTCCAGTATTTTGTTTTTAATGAGAAACTGGAAACCTGAACGGGCTATTTAAAAAAAATGAATTTGTAAATTCGATATTGTGTAAATAAAAACGCCCTGCAGTTTCATCACTGGTCAATTCTTGTCATACTCCTTCATGTGTGCAGAAAACTTATATGATCAGCACAGGGAGGAAAAACAAATCACGTATGAGAAGACAGTGATAGCCAGGCACTTGTGGCTCATGCCTGTCATCCTAGCTACTCAGGAGGCTGAGGTCAGAGGATCATAGTTCAAAGCCAGCAGTTGCAAGACTCTTATCTTCAATAAACTACCTAAATAAATAAAGCAAGCAGAAAGTAGTAGAGTGCTAGCCTTAAGCAAATACAATCCCAGGGCTTGAGTTCAAGCCCTAGGTACGTACCAGAAGGGGAAAAAAAAGTGATATAACAAAATGTATTCAAATCTTTGTTGAATCTGTGAGGCACCTGGCATTGTGCTGGCTGATGAGGACATAATGCTGGCTGATGATATAATGGAATGGGAGGACAGAATCTGGGCAGTATTTTTGCTGTAGTGATGTCAAAGGTGGCAAACAGACAAGTTACACCAAAATGAAAGTTCAGACACGAAACATGCCATGTGGTTTCAGTGACTCATGGAAGTGCTGCTTTGGAAACTGACATCATCACAGCATGAGCAGATGGGAGGGAACCAACACTGTTAGTCCTACCTCAGGTCCTTCATCTGAAGGAAGGAAGGAAATGATCCCCCAATGTTTGCTGCATGGGATTCTGACACAGACAGGAGTCAGAGCAATAACAGAAGTAACAGCAACTCTAAACAGCACAGCATAAAGTCAGAAGGGCTACCCAGGGAAAAGAATGAAGCAATTTGCTACTTTGTTGGGGAGGTGGGGAGGGAAGAGTCATCCCTGCCTATCATAAAGGTAAACAAAGAAAACTGACAGTAATTCTGATCATAACAGCAGAGTATTGGTCCTCACTGGAGGAGAATGGCATTATTATTTTGCTGCTGGTGGTGGTTGTGGAGCTTGAACTCAGGGCCTGAGCTTTTTCACTCAAGGCTAGAACTCTTACCACTTTGAACCATAGCACCACTTCTGGCTTTTTGGTGATTCACTGGAGATAAGAGTCTCATGGACTTTCCTGCCCAGGCTGGGTTTGAACCTCGATCCTCAGAGGTCATGACAGATGCCACAATAAACCCCAGTTTCAGCAGGTTTTAATTTTGTGGAGGCTGAGGTCTTAGTACTTTTGTTAGCCTGAATCCATTTCAAAATAGTCCAGCTAGGAGGGGATGTGGACAGAAGGGAACCTTACTTCATTGTTGGTGGGAATGTAAACTTGTTCAATCACTTTGGAAAGCAGTATGGAGGTTCCTCAAAAGACTCCACATAGAACTCCCCTATGACCCAGCAATTCCACTTTTGGGCATTTACCCAAATGTTTACAAACAAGACCACACTAAAGCTA
>NW_012267416.1:588736-606007 GCF_000151885.1 Dipodomys ordii
AAGGATTGGGACTGGGGGGTGAGGGGGGAGGCTGGGAAGGGATGTGAAGGGTAAACAAAGGAGGAGGCTGCAATGCTTGGTAAGAAATGGACGCATTATCCTGCCCATGTAATTGTAACCCCTCTGTACAGTATGTTCACAAATAAAATAAATTAAATTAAATAAAAAAAATAGTCCAGCTACCTTGATGACCTGCTACTGGCTGGCTAGACTCTTAAGACACTTGGAAGCATTAATCAAAAAGTGAATAAGTAATTGGGTGTCAGTGGCTCAAGCCTGCAATCCTAGCTACTTAGTTAGGAGGCTGATTGCTGAGGATCACAGTTCAAAGCTAGCCTACACAGGAAAGTCAGGTGAGACTCCGATCTCCAAAGAACCAACCAAAAACCAAAAGTAGTGTTGTGGCTCAAAGTGGTATAGAGTGCTAGGCTTGAGCAAAAGAGAGCCCCGGCTCTGAGATCAAGTCCTACAACCAACCCCCCCCCCAATAAAAAAAAAAAGAATAAAGAACTTGCTTTTGAGTTACCGTAGAACT
The DNA here is from genome assembly GCF_000151885.1 of Dipodomys ordii. Classification (NCBI taxonomy): domain Eukaryota; kingdom Metazoa; phylum Chordata; class Mammalia; order Rodentia; family Heteromyidae; genus Dipodomys; species Dipodomys ordii. The sequence continues at coordinate 589,272 of NW_012267416.1, forward strand.
AGACCCAAATTATCTATATCACTAACACTCTGTAACCATAAAAAAACCTTTTCCTATGAAAGTTTACTACATAAAATTGGAAGAGACAACTGTTAGACCAGATGTGCAGACATCAACATATGGACAACATGAAAGGAAATATGACAAATCCAAAGGAGAACCAGGCATCTCCAGAAATAGTTCCCAATGTGAATGGAACCTATGAAACGATTGAAAATAAATTAAAATACTGATCATAGGGAAACTCAGCAAGATGCAAGAAATTACAGTAAAACAGTACAAAAGAAATGAGGATGGTTCAGAATACAAATAAATAATACACCAAAAAGAACTCATTAGAAAAAAAATCAGAAATCTTGGAAGTTTACATTTTAATTAGTTGAATAAAAATACTGTGGAAAGCTTTCACAGTGGATTAGAACAAGTAGACAAAAGAATTTCTGAACTTGATTAGAAGTCATTTGAATTAATCCAGTAAACCAAGACATGAACGTTATTAACAATGCATAAAGAGCTGAGTGTTTGAGGCTCATACTTGTAATCCTAGCTCTTCACGAGGCTGAAATCTGAGGATTGTAGTTTGAAGCCAGCCCGGACAGGAAAGCCTGTGAGATTCCTACATCCAATGAACCATCAAAAAGCCACAAGTGAAGCTGTGGCTCAAATGGTAGAGTACCAGCATCAAATGGAAAATCTAATAGTGCCCGGACCCTGAATTCAAGTTGAATATTCCCCACTCTCCAAATAAAAGCATGAAGAAAGCCTACAAGATTTATTGAATAGTGAAATTATATAAATATTTACATTATACGAATAGTAGAAGGTGAAGGAAAGCATTGGAAATATACTATATATAATATGTATAATATATAGCATATAGTATATTATACATATTATATTATATCATATATTTATATATATTATATATTTATATATAATATAATATACTTTACATTATATATTATGCTATTATATGGTATATATAGTATATAATATGTATCATATATAATATATAATATAGTCATATATAATATATTCATGTATAATATAGTATTTAATATAGTATATAATAATTCAATTCTCCCTAATCTTCAAAGAGATAAGGATATCTAAGTACAAGAAGCTCAACAGACCAATATAGAGTGTCATCAAGGTATATATGACATGAAAATGTCAACCGTGCAAGACAGAGAATTCTACAAACAGCAAAAGTGTGAAATGCCCATAATGGATTGCAGATGGCTTAGAAAGAAAAATGAAAGGGAGTAATCAATTCAAAATACTGAAAGAAAAAGCTCTGAGTTCAAGCCCCAAGACTGGTGAAAGAGAGAAACAGAGAGAGAGAGAGAGAAAGAAAAAGGGAGGGAGGGAAGGAAGGAGGGAAGAAGGGAAAAGAAAGGAAAGGAAAACACAAACATGTATATCTGTAAGATTTCTACAAAGTTTACAGCAATCATTGCACACAGCATCAAAATAAAAAGCTCTCCAACAACCCAATGGTTGAATAGCAACAAAACTCAAAATTTGTAGAAGGGTAGATGTTACAATGATCAAAACATAAATGAATAAGATTGAAACTAAGACAAATAACAAAGACCAATGAAACAGAGGTGGTTTGGGAAAAGTTAAAATGAATAAGCCTTCAGCTAAATTAACCAAGACCAATTAAGAAAGAGAATTCAGATCAATAAAAACCAAGGTGTTATTGCCAATACCATAGAAATATCAAGCATCATGAGGAATTAGAAAAAACTACTGTAGGGCAATAAACTGAAAACCTAGAAGAAACAGAAAAGTTCTTGAACACATACAGGATGCAAATGGTGACACTGATTAAGATGTATTTTACGCATACATTGACACGCTCAATAGAAACCCCATTGTGTAACTATTTAAGGATAATTAAAAATAGATGACAAATGAACAAAAAAAATATTAGTACCACAGTCATGCCATTGTTTTTCAATTAGGTTTAGATTCTGCATATAAAATAAATCTCTTGATATGTGTCTCTCTGGTCTGATTGGTTTTGCATACACAATGCAAACAAAATAATTTCATTTTTCTTTATAGCTCAATAGAGACACACTTGGGTGAGCAGAATATTAAAATTGTCAAAAGGGGGCAAGAGGGAATTTTTAAAAAAGATAGTCATAGAAGGGGTGAAATTAATCAAAGCACATTGGATTCAAGTATAGATGTATCATAATGAAACTGCCATATGCAATTAATAAGCACCAATAAGAACATTGGAAAAGGATTTCTGAAAGCTAAAAGGTGAGGTTTCATTTCCTTTCAGATAAATAACTTTGTATCTTAGGAAACTAAGCGTATCTTAACCTTTCAAAAACAGCATCCCCACTGAGACTTAGTAGAAGATGCAGAAGCATTGCTAAATAGAGACTCAGTTGTGTGTTTCAGGTAGACTGCTCATGCACTGAAATTTTTCATAACATTCTATGGAGAAGTCTTTGATGATAATTAGGATGGTCATTTTATAAGGCCAAGAAGCTTAACTAGCTCACTCAGGATAAATAGCAAGTGGCCAATCCATGATACAAATTAGATTTGACTCAAGTGTAATGAACTCCAAAGTCTAGGTAATTTCACATTAATCAATAATAATAATAATAAGACAATATGATATTACCAAGTATTTGCTCGGTGCCAATTAGGGTTCTAAGCAATTAGTTCTAAGTGAATTCCTTAGTTATTTCTCATGATAATCTTATGAGGTACTGTTATTAGTTTATTTTGTAGATGAGGAAACAAAAGTTCGGTATTTTTTCCCTAGGGTTTGTTACATACACAGCTTAGGTATAGAATTTATATGAAGAGAGAAGTTATTTTTTATTTTGTATATCTGTCCATCTCATTTGTCAGTCTGTGAGTCTATGTACTTATTTGCTTGTATTGGAGCTTGAATTTGAGGCCTGGCACCTGTAGTCTTTTCTGCTCAAGGCTGGTGCTCTACCACTTAAGCCACACATTCACTGCTGGCTCTTTGTGGTTAATTGGATATAAGAGTCTCTTGGATTTATCTTCCTGGGTTAGCTTTGAACTGCAATCCTCAGATCTTAGGTCTCCTGAGTAGCTAGGATTACAAACTCGAGCCACCAGTGCCCTGGTTATAATTTTTAATTATACATATTTATGGCATAAAGTATGATAATGATGCATTTATACTATATGTATAATCAAATCAGAGTAGTTAACATTTCCATTTCCTTCATATACTGAAAATCTTTCTTTCTTTCTTTCTCTTTTTTCTTTTTTTTTTGGGTGGTAGTTCTGGGGCTTGAACTCAGGGCCTGGGTGCTGTCCTTGAGCTTTATTTGCTCTACCACTTGAGCCACAGCTCCACTTCAGGTGTTTTGGTGGTTCATTAGAGATAAAAAAAAAAGTCTCCTGGACTGCCCTGCCTAGCCTGACTTTGAACTGTGACCCTCCTGTCTCAGCCTCCTGAGTTGCTAGGATTATAAGCATGAGCCACTGGTGACCGGCTGAAAATTTTTTTGATTAGCATACAAGCACAGTAATAAGATCACAGTGCACAGTTGCTTGTCAGTGACTAGGAGAGAGGAAGGCTCCAACATGAAGCCACAGAAAGGAGACTGGAGGGTGCATTGGGAAGGAAGTAGAAGTCACCCCATATGTGCAGACTGTCAGGTCAGAGAGCTCATGGCCTCTAGAAGAGCCTGACAGCCTGACTGGACTTGACCAGAGAAAAATAAAAATAGTTGATCTACAATGTGGGCCCAAACAAGGGAACTCAGAGTCCTTACATGCCTTTTTTTGTGTGTATGTCAGTCCCTGGGCTTAGACTCAGTGCCTGGGTGCTCTCCCTGAGCTTTTATGCTAAAGGCTAGCACTCTACCACTTGAGCACAACTCTAGTTCCAGGGTGTGTGTGTGTGTGTGTGTGTGTGTGTGTGTGTGTGTGTGTGTGATTCATTGGAGATAAGAGTCTCATAGACTTTCCTGCCTGGGCTGGCTTTGAACCATGATTCTCAGATCTCAACTTCTGGAGTAGCTAGGATGACAGACATAAACTACCAGTACAGGGAGTGATATGCTTTTTGTAGTGTTTGGACAGTTGAGATCAGCTGATGAAGACTACTAGTTTCAGCTTCCCTCCATCTGCTCATATACTTAGCACAGTCTTTCTTTTATAAGCAGGGCTATGATGCACTCTGAAGTGCTTAGAAACTATAGTCTGATCCTAAGAATCAGATTAGTAAAGGCATCATAAATTCACAAGAAAGCTCTTTCTTAAAAGTTTTTCGATTAGTTCCATTTGGACAATCACCCCAATCACCCTGTCCCCTTATTCCTCCCAAAGAACATCTAGTCCCCCAAATTAAAATCACCGTCGTAGACAGCTGGGCTCTCATCCAGGAAATTTCCAAACACAATGAATGCCCTGGCTCCCCTTGACAATACTAGGAGCTTGTCAGCTTGTGGCCTGTCAAGGAATTGTTCCCCCCTTCTGTACAAATGTAGAAAGAGAATAAGTTCAGTGCAGAACCAAGGGATGGAAGTAGGCTCCTTGTAGCATAAGAGACCAGATTCAAGAAGGCTCAATAAACAGGACAAGCTAGCTTGCTCCTACCGTGGTTTTGTTTTTTCAAAGATTGCCTGTAGTATTTCCATAAGATGGGGGAACAATCTGCAATCACACTTGGGCCAACAGGCATTCACTCCTGGTCATGTCACTGATCAACTTGCTAGTGTTTTATCAATTCATCTTTTAGATCCTTCCCTTCCCTTTCCTTTCCTTCTTTTCTTCTCTTCTCTTTTCTACCCCCCCTTCCCTCCCTTCCTTTTTCCTTCTCTTCTTCCTTCCTTCTTCTTTTCTTTGGGCTAGGCTATCTGCAGATTTCCAGGCTCCAGTGATCTTCCTGTCTTAGCATGGATCTGGATCTGGATCTGGGACTACAGGTATTCTCTAATAGCCTCACTGCCAATTCCATCCCCAAGCTAGCTTTCTTGTTTTGTATTCTCCTTATCTTTGACTCAAGGAAATTAGATTGCTGCATCTTTGTTTGTTTGTTTTTGGCTGATAATTGAGGTCTGAACTGGTGACCTCATACCTGCTTGAATTAATTTGCTTGACTGGTACTCTACCACTTGAGCCATGCCTCTGGTCCAGATTTTTGCTGGATATTTTGGAGATGATGTATCTGGGGGTTTTCTGTCAGAGCTGATTTCAGATCATAATCTTCTGATCTGAGCTTTCTGAGTAGGGATTACATGTGTGAGCCACTGGCAGCTGGCTGGAATTGATGTGCCTTCGTTGCCTTCTAGCCCATTCTAGATTGATGCTGGTCCCATGTATTTTTAAGGTCAATGTAGATTGTTCAGTGACTTACATTTTTCAGAGAAAGGAGGAAAATGTTTGGATCAAAAGGGGAAAATATTCTATAAAACATTGAATTTCTGGCCATAGTATATACTGAACATTCAATTAATTAACTTCTTATCTGGCTGCTTGGCATAGAGCCTTTATTTATAAGCCAATTTTCCCTGAAGGTAAAGTGAATCAAAGGCTCCATTTTAATCATAAACAAAACACCTGAACATTCCACTATGAATTTTCAAGCACAGTCCAAGCGAAGTAGTATGTCTCCCTAAGAAATAGAGAGTCAGGTCAAAGAAACAGGAGACAGAGCAGGGTTGGTTCTGTTATAAAAACAACTCTGCTGGTTGTTTATGAGGAAGAAACTTATCTTTCTAGCCTACCATCTTGCCAGAGAAGACATGAATTGGGGATGTGATTACCCAGGTTTATGATGCCACAGGCACATAATATATGCTCAAGAAAACCAGTAACAATATGAGTCCTGTTGAGCCAGGACTCATTCCTTGCCAGGCCCTGGGCTAAACCTTTTTTTTTACATTGATTTTATTGAACAAGTGCAAGCCCCTATGGGAGAAGTACTATTATTTGATACAGTTCATAAGTAAGGAAATTGTAACTGTGGTATGTACAGTAAATTTCTCCCTTCTGGTGAATAATGAAGGAGTCATGTGAGGTATTCTCTCACCTAATAAATAAATAAATAAATATTAAATAAATATTTGTTATCATTTAATATTTAATATTTATTTATTTATTTATCGGTTGTGGAGCCTGAAATCTGGGCCTGGGCACTGTCCCTGAGCTCTTCAGCTCAAGGCTGCGCTCTACCACTTGAGCCATAGCACCACTTCCGGCTTTTTCTGCTTATGTGGTGCTAAGGAATCAAACCCAGGGCCTCATGCATGTAAGGCAAGCATTCTACCAGCCACCTTGCCAGCCCATCTAATAAATATCTATTGAGTGTTGACTCTAAGTTCTGACACCCTTTAATTTACTTGGGATATATCAGTGAATAAAATAAAAGACATCCACCCTTAATGAATTTGTACTGAAGTGGCGATTGATAAAGCATGAACAATAAACATAACTTAGGAAATAAAATAAAATAGTGGAGTGTGACTCCTTTACCGCCTGACCCCCCAACAGAAAGGAAAGAGGGCTGAAGTAAGAAAAAAGAGAGCTCAGCAGTAGAGTGACTGCCTAGAAATTGAGAGGCCCTGAGTTCAAATTCTAGTATCACCCCAAAATAAATAAAATAAATAAACAGCAAGTTAAAGCTACTCAGCAGGACCCTGAAAGAAGCCAGATAAAGAGAGAGAATGAATCAATTGCTGCCAGAAATGACATAGGTCATAGGAGAGGGGTCAATGGGAGTGAGACCCTGTCTTGTCTTGTATTGACTTAGTCTAGGCTTTCCTGAAAACAGAGCATGCATGATAAGGTTTGGACAGAGATAACTTATTTGGGATATGATCACAAGGAACAGGAATGAGGTAAAGGGAAGAGCAAGAAATGGAATTGGGGCTAGGGGACAGTGGTTCATACCTGTCATCTTAGCTATACAGAAGGCTGAGATCTGAGGATGATAGTTCAAATCCAGCCTGGGCAGGGAAGTCTATGAGACTCTAATCTCCAATGAACCACCAGAAAACCAGAAATGGTGCTGTGGTAGAGTGCTAGCCTTGAGTGGAAAAACTCAGGGACAACACCTAGGCCCTGATTTCAAGCCCCAGGATTGACAAGGGAAATAAATACAAGAGGAGACAGTGGGGTGGGGAGAAACAAAAATAAGTATCTCATGAAAGAGCTTTCTTTCTCCTATGAGAACTACTCAGCAATAAGCACTGTGAAGATCATGGGATCAAAGTGTTTCAATTCCATTGGCTAAAGGTTTCTTTCAGGAGTGGCGACTCATCTGAGGTGCACCTGAGTTCAAGTTCAATGGTCCTTGGGAGTTGATCTAGAGCCCAGGGACATAAATGCTCAGGAAAGGAGGGCCGACCCGTAAGTAGGACACTATCAACATACCTGACCCTGCCTACCATACTGTAGCTGACAGCTGGTGAGCCATAGGCAACTGAGGCAATGTTCACAGAGATCTGTTGCTGGTTCTGTCCACTCTCATGACTCTATCTGGCAGAACGTAAGAGAAAGCCAATGGCAAGGCAATCCTGGAAATAATTCAGAATCTCAGAGCCAATTCCATGGAGCAGGATCGTGTTTCTTTTATTTGTGCCCATCCTGGGCCTTGAACTCAAGACCTAGCATTATCCCTGAGCTTTTCTTCCCCAGCCCAGTGCTCTGCCACTTTATGTTTGGTTTTTTTTTTTAACTGTATTTTTTTTGTCTTTTCTTTTTTGGTACTGGGGATCGAACCCAGGACGTTGCGCTTGCTAGGCAAGCGCTTTGCCACTGAGCTACATCCCAGCCCTCTGCCACTTTAAGCTATGACTCTACTTCCAGATTTTTGCTGGGTTCATTGGAGATAAGAATCTCTCAGACTTTCCTGCCTGGGCTGGCTTTGAACCAGTATCCTCAGATCTCAGCCTCCTGAGTAGCAAGGGTAACAGGCATAAGCTACTGGTGCCCCGCTGAGCACCTATTTCAAAAGGCAATTAGAAGCTCACAGTCATGAAATACATAATCAGCACAATATCTAACTGGAGATATTCCTAGATCATTGAATCTAAAAATCAGGAGAACCTTCCACTATGAAGTGTATAATAAAGATGATATATAAACTGAAGATGGAATGAGATCATTAAAGAGTGAAAATAGGTGTTAAAGGGACATTCATTCCATCCTTAGGAGGACTAAAGAAAAGCAGAAATGAGTGGAATATAGGAAGACAAACTAAGAGAGAGCTATGTTTTGGAATAGGAAGCAAGCTGGATTTAATCAGGCTGTGTTTTATCATGCTACAGAAAGGGAGAAGAGAATTGAGGAATTGACTATCCTTAAATTGATAGAGGGTAAGGAGTTAGTGAAGACAACCAAGGAAAGAAGTAAGAGAGTATTTGAAACACTCCATTACTTGGAGTGCCTTGAAGGTTTTACTAACAATTAATGGGTCAGTATTATAGGCTTGCACTAAAAAGAGGGGTGGGGTGCAGTGGTCCAAAAGTAGTATGCCAAGTGTACAGATTCTGAATTGAACTGTAAATCTGGAAAAGTTAAAGCATTGAATTTCAAGTTTCCTGGTTTGAGTTTTCCTAATAAGTACACTGTTCTGGTCCCTGTGAATGGCTACAAAAAAAAAATAAAAAAAAAATTCAGGGAGCTGGGAAGGTGGTAGAGCACTTGCCTTGCATGCCTGAGGCCCTGGGTTCGATTCCTCAGCACCATATAAGCAAAAAGAAAAAAGCCGGAAGTGGTGCTGTGGCTCAAGTGGTAGAGCGCTAGCCTTGAGCTGAAGAGCTAAGGGACAGCACCCAGGCCCAGAGTTCAGGCCCCACGACAGGACCCCCCAAAAAAAATCAGCTTAGCCACTCAACCCACCCATTTGAAAACAAAAAGTCAATTGTGAGGCATATAGAGAAGAGAATATCATTTTATTTGGTCATGCATCAAGATTATGAACATTTCATGCTGGTTTTTACCTAAGTTCCTTTGATGACCTTGAAATGCCCTTGGAAAAGGACTAGGGGGTAATCTGTAGTCCCGCAGCAGCAGAGGCACCATTTTCTAATGAACTCAGCATGCTTGCCTTTGAAGAGAAAGCCAGTTCGAGGGCTCAAAACAAAAACAAAACTTGAACAGGCAGCCTGTATGCATAACTCAGGAACTCAGCACTCCATTGCAAACTGGTGTGAATTGAACTAAAGATTAAAAAAATAATAAAAATAAAAATCAGATTACAAGTTTTCTCCTTGTTATCCCATCCCCTAGCTTTTACACCAAGAGGCTACTGCCTCTGAGCTCCAGGACTCTTATGCTTATTGCAATTGATCTAGCTCACAACTTCTCAAAGTACAGATTACCGTTTGATATTCCTACTTCTAAAGTGGGTTGGGGGATGTAATTCAACTGTTTATTTTTGGGGGCGGGGTGGTGTTACTGTTTTGGTTTGCTTTTGGTCCTGGGGCTTAAACTCAGGGTCTGGACACTGTCCCTGGGCTTGCTTTTTGCTCAAGACTGGCACTTTACCACTTGAACCATAGCTCTGCTTTTGCTTTTTGCTGGTTCCTTGGAGACAAGAGTCTCATGGACTTTCCTGCTTGGGCTGGCTTCAACTGTGATTCTCAAATCTCACTTCCTGAGTAGCTAAGATTACAGGCATGAACTACTATGCGTGGCTAATTCAGCTGCTTCAAGTTTGTCATTTCAAGCTACTAATAACCCAACTTTAGCCTGCTTGGGTTTTTTGTTTTTTGGGGTTTTTTTTCCATTACTGACTTATTACTACATCAATTTCTCCCAAGCTAAGTTCCTGACCCTATTCATTGATGACCAGCACTTTACTAATTTGATAACAAATTGTATTTTTCCCCCTGTCTCCCATGAAGGCTTTTCAATCTACCCCTCCAAATATCTAATTTCAATGTAAACTCTGAGAACTGGTGAAAGTTCATTTTCCTTTTCATGCTTTTATTTTTTTTGCTACGTACTCCATACTTCTGTGACAAACTCATTTAGGGAGTCATTCTTATCACAAGCTTCATATCAAAGAAAGACCACTTTATCTCTATCCCAGAGCTCAAGAAAGGCAGCAAAGATGAGGAGGGAATGGGCAAAGCTGAAAGTCCACGGAGAGAAGAGATCCAGGGTCCATGTGTAAACCCTGGGACTCAACCATGCTGATGATACACTCATGGTTTCTACCACAAGGTGTAGGAAGGGGTACAGAAAAGCACATGTGCTACATTCCACTAGAGTTAAATATGGAGTTGGGTTCTCAAGTTCACCTTCATGTTTGAAAATTCACCGAGGAGACTGCAGAACTCTGAGAAGCAATGATATTCAGGATTGCATTCATGATTGCTGTGGATTACATGTAAAGAATCCAGATTCTACTACTTAAAGATAAAAATTAAAACGATTTATAATGGTGCACTAGCAGACGAGCTCTTTAATGAAGATGGCTAGTGTTAGGTTTTTAAAGAAGAGGTTGAGTAAGAAGCACACCATGCATGTGGTATTCAGGTAAGGGGTAGGTTTATTCATCGTTCCGGCTGGCACCAGGCCATGTTGGCCCTCCAGGCAGCTGGGAGAGAGCATCTGGCCCTGGGCTAGGCCTTATCTAGGGTAGGGGTGGGGAAGATGTGGCCAGGTAAAGGGAGGTGGGACCAGGTAAGAGGAGGTGGGACCAGGTGGGAGAAAGGTGTGGCCATATCAGATCCAGATGTGACCTCAGAGGATGCAGATGTGACCTCTTTCAGGTGTGCCAGTTGCCTAGGTAATGCAGGTACTAGGCGGTGTCTGCTTGCCATCCAGGAATGGACCTTACAGCTAGTTAGTGCTTTAACAAATGCACCCTTGTCTTCCTAGCATTTCATTATTTTTCTCAGTCGCAGAGCTTGAACTCAGGGCCTGGACTCTGTCCCTGTGTTGTTTTGTTTTGCTCAACAGTGTTTTGCTCTACCACTTTGAGCCACAGCTCCCCTTTTGGCTTTTTGGTAGTTAATTGGAGATAAGAGTCTCACCAGACTTTCCTGTCTGGAGTTGGCCTTGAACCACAATCCTCAGATCTCAGCCTCTGGCATAGTTAGGATTGTAAGCTTGAGCCACCAGCACTTTTTTGAAGAACTATATTTACAGTAACATTATACTGAACCAAATATTACATAATGACTCTCTGAGGTGTTACTCTTTTCAGCAAAATACATAATGTTGATGTTTTTCTATCATGTTCCCTGTCTAGTAGGAACAAGATATGAATACAAAAATGCAAAATACAAAACTAAAAGAGAGAGAGAGAATACAAATTCAAGACAAATGAAGGAAGGAAGTACATGGCTAGGAAAGAGCCCAGAACAAACAAAGTGCAAGCTACCATCAGAAGCACACAGGTAGCACTCATGTTCCGAGAAACACTGGACAACAACACTACCAAAGTAGTGTCAACTTGGGAAATCTACCTGATCTTTGATGTCTAGGATTCTTTTTTTTGTGTGTGTGAAAATACTGTACAGAGGGGTTACAATTACATGGACAAGATAATGAGTACATTTCTTATCAAGCATTGTTGCCTCCTCCTTTGTTTCCTCTTCCCATCCCTTCCCATCTCCCCCCCTCCCCTCCGTACCTCCCTCCTACCCTGGCCAAAGTTGTAAAGTTCATTTTTCTACATAACAACTTGTACATCTCATTGTTGCAATGGGTCCACCTGTATCCCTATTTAAATGATTTGTTTTTTCCCTTCCCCTCCACAAATTGTATCAACACCAAATACAGTGAGAGCAGGGGGTATACTGTGGGGGAGGGACATACAAAGTAACAAAGAAATAATCTTTTTTTTTTTACAAAGAAATAATCTTATAAATGTGTTAGAAACAATCACATGAAAGAAAAAAAACATGACTGGCCTCCATGAAGAGTCCTGGACTAGTATATGTCTGAGACAAGCAGAAAAGGTCAGATAAGTTGATGTTAGGTGAAATGAACCCCAAGGTAAGTATTCAAATGTTTTTTTCTTTCATGTGATTGTTTCTAACACATTTACAAGATTATCTTCTCATTCCTTAAGGCCATTCCCTAAGAGGTCACAGGAGTATAATATAGCCTAGGTGAATGAAAGCCATCACTGACCACCAATCACATATTTAGCGTAAATATTTGGCATAGACCAGGTCTCCAGGTGTACAAGGACACAGTTATCAGGTAGGCTTTTCCTAGGTTGTAGCAGGTACGTGCCATGAAGCAGTCAAGGACTAGCCTTGAGTACATTTAGACTACTTGTAGTTGGGGTAAACTCAGATCTGTTCACACCTCCAGTTACAGGTGGATTTCTAGTGCTGTGGCGAGAAATCAAAAAATATCAAACAACACCCTGGGTTCTCAAAGACCACCAGCATGGGTGGAAGTGGGGTCCACATTTATGGAGTCTAAGCCTTATGAGCTACAGTCAAACTTTAGTGTCTATAATATTTTTTTAACGAATTCTCTCTCCTAGAAATGGACTTGTGGTTCAAGTGGTAGAGTGTTAACCTTAAGCACACAAGCTGAGGTCTAGGCCCTGAGTTTAAGCCCCAGGATCTGCAGAAAAAAGGAAGAAAGAAAGGAAAAGGAAGGAAGGAAGGAGGGAAGGAAAGAAGGAAGGAAGGAAGGAAGGAGGAGGAGGGAGGGAGGGAAGGAAGGAAGGAAGGAAGGAAAGAATTCTCTTTTTTTATTTCTGATTTTGGCTTTTACTATTTGATCTAGAATGTGATGTAGTGATCTAAGCCATATTCCTGCCATATTCTAAGCCTTTTTCCTGTGGTTCAAGTGGTAGAGCACCAGCCTTGAGCAAAAAAAGCCAAGTGAAAAGTGCTGGTGTCTCACTGCCTATAACCCCAGCTACCACCCCAGCTACTCAGAAGGCTGAGTTCTAAGGATCTTGGTTTTAAAGCCAGCCCAGACAGAAAAGTCATTGAGACTCTTATCTCCAATAAATTATTCAGAAAAGGGCAGGCACTCATGGCTCATGCTGGTAATCCTATCTACTCAGGAGGCTGAAATCTGAGGAATGAAGTTCATAGCCAGCCTGGGCAAGAAAGTCCACGGGACTCATTTCTAATTAACCAACTGAAAAGCGGAAGTGGTGCTGTGGCTCAAGTGGTAGAGTGCTTGCCTTGAGCTGAAGAGCTCGGGTACAGTGCCCAGGCCCAGAGTTCAAGCCCCACAACAGACCCCCCCTCAAAAAATACTCAGAAAAGGCCAAAAGTGGAACTGTGACTCAAGTGATAGAGCATTAGACTTAGGGCCTAATTAGCATTAGGCCCTGGGTTCAAACTTCACAACTGACGAAAGGAAAAGATAGGAGAGGAGAGGAGAGGGAAAGGAGAGGAAAGGAAAGGAGAGGAAAGGAAAGGAAAAGAAAGGAGAGGAGAGGAAAGGAAAGGAAAGGAAAGGAAAGGAAAGGAAAGGAAAGGAAAGGAAAGGAAAGGAAAATCATAATGATAGCACAAGACCCAGAGTTCAAACTCTAGTCCACACACACACACACACACACACACACACACACACACACGCACACAGTAAAGAATAGGTACCTTACCTTGAATCTTATCTCTGTTGTTGTTTAATTTTTACTTTACAAATTAAGAGCTTACAGACTTATGACTCCATTTCTTTATATATAAGATGAGGATAGTAATAGTATACATCTTCCATAGTTTTTCTTTTATTAATATAACTTTATTGCTGTTACCAAGGTGCTGTACAGAGGGGTTAATGTTTCATAAGTCATGTAATAAGTATATTTACATTTTGACAATGTCACCCATTCCTTCACTTTCCGTCACCCCTCCCCCAAGATTTTTTTCTTTTAAGTGAATTACAGAAGTAATAAGCATTTAGAACATTAGTAACAGTTACCTAAATATCTCTTGCTACTATCTCAAATATTTCTTACTCTAATATTCTAGCATCTTACACTTGGAAACAGAGCCTATAAAATTAATAAAGAACCACATTTCCCCTTTTGCTTGTATCTGTTCACCTTGCTTAGAGTTAGTTTAGTCCCATAGCAGAAGTGTTGGCCAATGTCCTGTGGTTAAATGCTTAGCCATCAAGGATTCTGATGAGTGCTTCAGAGTACAATTCATCTTCAGCCACAGATACCCTGCTATCATTTACCAGGTGGACATACACTGTTCCAGGATTATTGGTTCCATAGGCTAAAAGCCGGCTCATAGGATTGTCTCCGATAAATCTCTTTGCCGGAAACTGTTCAATATTTCAGGATTCAGTAGTTGCTTCATTGGAAGTTATATTATCGCTGACATGTAGAAATGATAAACTATTAACTGATGAATTGTAGGGCTGGCTTGTTGTCTCTTATACATAATGGAGTTTGGTATACACATGCAGAAGATGCTAGTGTCAATTAGCATGTTCAGTGCATTTGGGGCTTTCCAAAACATTGTTTCCAAACCTGTTCATTATCTACCATATCAGGGACAAATTTACTTACCTATAAATCACACAGAGACCCTACTATTTTAGTATGTAATATAGCATAAAACACTTTTAACATTTGCAAGAACAAAATAATGATGAAAAAGATGATCATAAACCAGTAATTAAAATAAGATCCATGTTTACATTATTTGTTGTTACAATAAAATGTAACAGGTTAATATATTATTCGATATTATTATAACACTTCATGGTAATTTCACTCAAATTGGTTCTAAGTTCCATGTTTATATGTGTGTGTATATGTATAAATACCTGTATAAGTACACATATATACACATATATAAATACATGTACATATAACCATATGTCAATAAATAATTTTAGTATGTAACAAAGATACAAGATTTGATTCTCCATGGCTTGCTTGAAGAAAAGAGCTCAGATCATATTAGTTGCTTTTATTATGGTTTAGCAGCATAAGGTAGTTACTATCTTTATCAGTGTCTGTAAAAATAGAGTTTGTTCCACGTTTTCAAGAATTTGTAATTTCCTGGGTGCTGGTGGCATGTAATCTTAGCTACTCAGTAGGCTGAGATCTGAGGATTGCAGGTTGACGTCAACCAGAGCAGAAAAGTTCCCTTGAGACTCTTATCTCCAATGAACTACTCCAAATCCAGTAGTAGAGTTGTGGCTTAAAGTGGTAGAGCACTAGTCTTGGGCAAAAAGAGCTCAGCAACAGCACCCAATCCCTGAGTTCGAGCCCTATAACCAACAAAAACAAAAACAAAAAAACCCTCAAAGAATCAGCAACTTTACGGATGTAATTTAAATCTCCTTTGGATGCCATATTTGCTATTGATATCTACCAACAACAATTCACATGTCCTTACTTCCAATCTGCAGAAATCTAGGTTCTTTCTAACCACTATTATCTGACTTTATGACTTTCCCTCTCTATGTGGTAGACAGGTCTAGGAACCCAACTTTGGTCTGTTGTATTCTTTCTAGTAGGGAGTCAGAACACTAGACAAAAGTCAATATGCTAGCAAAGTGCTAGTGGCTCATGTCAGTCATCCTAGCTACTCAAGAAGGCTGAGATCTGAGGATTGCATTTGGAAGCCAGCCCAGGTATGAAAGTGAAGGATTGACCCCCCATCCGGCCCCATCCCAGGCTGGTACCAATGCTAGGCAAAATCCCAGGTCTGTGTGAACTTGTTTGAAGTGCAGGCAGGGCAATCCACATAAGCCCAGCTGTAAACATCCCATTGTGGGCCCAACTGAAAGCCCCCCACCTTTCTTGACCTAGTGGCTTTTTCATTAACCTCTGCCTCCTTGCTGGACCTCCTATAAAAACTCAGCTCCTGTCCCAGCTCCCCAGTACAACCTCCAAACCTGCAGGAAAGTCTGGGCCCCTTGTTGTTCCTCAATAAACAGTCCTTGCCTGTTGATGGTTAAGTCCGGTCTATTCCTTTTCTGTTCCTCTCCATTTTCCTAACAGAAAGTCCATGAGATTCTTATCTACAATCAGCTACCAAAAAAAAAAAAAAAAAGCACCAGAAGTGGAGCTGTAGCTCAAGTGGTAGAGTACCAGCCTTGATCACAAAAAAGCCAAACAAGAACATGAGGCCTTGAGATAAAGCTCAGTACTCTCACACACACACACTCTCACACCACAAACACACACTTGTGCAACACACACTTATGCACATGCACATATATGCATACACACAGCACACAACAAACACAATATACACACATGCACTTGCACAATATACACATATACATGCACACAGACACACACACACACCACACATATGCACACACATGCATGGACACACAGACACACACCATACACACATACACAGCAACAACAAAAGAATACACCCAAGCTGGGTGCTGGTGGCTCATGTCTGTAATCCTAGCTACTCAGCAGGCTGAGATCTGAGGATCACGGTTCAAAGCCAGACCGGGCAGGAAAGCCCGTGAAACAATTATCTCCAATAAACCCACCAGAAAACCAGAAGTGGTGCTGTAGCTCAAGTGGTAGAATGCTCGCCTTGAACTGAAGAGCCGAGGGACAGCACTCAGGCCTAGAGTTTAAGCCTCATGACCGACAAAAAACAAAAAACAAACAAACAAACAAAAACCCACCCAGGGGCTGGGAAAGTGGCTCAGTGGTAGAGTGCTTGCCTCACATGTATGAGACTCTGGGTTCAATTCCTCAGCACCACATAAACAGAAAAAGCCAGAAGTGGTGCTGTGGCTCAAGTGGTAGAGCACTAGCCTTGAGCTGAAGAGCTGAAGGACAGTGCCCA
>NW_012267416.1:607787-627832 GCF_000151885.1 Dipodomys ordii
GAAGTGGTGCTGTGGCTCAAGTGGTACAGTACTTGCCTTGAGCTGAAGAGCTTAGGGACAGGACCCAGGCCCAGACCCATGACTGACAAAAAAAAAAAAAAAAAAGGTCTGGTGCTAGCAATTCACACTGGTAATCTCAGCTACTCATGAGGATGAGATCTGAGGATCACAGTTTTTCTTTTTTTCTTTCTTTCTTTCCTTCCTTCCTTCCTTCTTTCTTTTTTCTTTCTTCCTTTCTTTCTCTCTCTCTCTTTTTCTTCCTTTCCCAATCCAAGGGCTTGAATTCAGGGCCTGGACACCGTCTCTGAGCTTCTTTTGCTCAAGGTTAGCACTCTACAACTTGAACCATAGTGCTACCTCTGGCTTTTTCTGTTTATGTGGTACTGAGAAATCAAACCCAGGGCTTCATATATGCTAAGCTCTATCACTCTATCACTAAGTCTCATTCCCAGCCCAGCATCACAGTTTCAAGCCAGCTTAGGCAAGAAAGTCTGAGAGAATCTTATCTCTAATTAAAACCATCAAAAAGGAAGTAGAGCTGTGCTTCAAAGTGGTAAGAGTTGCTAGCTAACTTTAGGCAAAAGAGCTCGGAGACAGTGCCCAGACCCAGAGTTCAAGCCCCGCAACCAACAAAAAATAAATAAATAAAACCATCCCCAAACCAAAAGTGGAGGTGTATTCAATTGGTAGGGTGACTGCCTTGAGCATAAAAGCTAAGTAAGAGCATAAGGCTCTGAGTTTAAGTATGTGCACACATACATGCACACACATACACAATAAACATTTATTGATCATATTTTCTAAAACCAGAATGTGTGCTCTCCTTTCAAAGGCAGACTAAGAAGATGAACATGAAAACCTTGACTTTGCACATTCGCACATCATTATCACACAGATACAACAAGACCTCGCTACTCAGGGGGAGGGGGAGAAGCAACACATCCCAAGTGGACATTCTCAGAACAGATTTCTCATTAAGACTTCAAAAAGTGCTTTTCTCAAGTTTAATGTCAATTTTTTTTATACCAGTTCAGGGGCTTGACTCAAGGCCTGGCTGTTGTCTTTGAGCTTTTGTGTTAAAGACTTGGATCACAGATCCACTTCCACTATTTTTGGTAGTTGGTTAGAAATAAGAATCTTTAATGGATTTTCCTGTCCAGGCTGGCTTTGAACTAAGATCCTAAGATCTCAGCTTCCTGAGTAGCTAGGAGTATAGCATGAGCCACTGGTGCCTGAATAATGCCAATTTATTTTAAGAATCAAATTAGTTGGGAAGTTAACAATCAAGTAATTTATATAGACCTAGTATCTGAGAGTTCGTCTACAGTATTTTTTAGTCAACAATTGTGTGTGAAAATAAATGGAAAGAAAATTGCATGTGCGTTGGGCAGTGCTTCAAACATTCAGATTTGACAGAAGAGATAGTTAAAACTTGCTGGAAGTGTATTAGGAAAATGTATCCCATCATCTAAAGTTTTGGTTACATTGGCTCTTTTCTAACCCAAAGCATTCCTGTTGTTTTGTTGGTTGGGTACTTCTCTCCTCCCAAGATTCTTCATTTGATGTAAATATGGGTGTGATGGATTTTTGGGAAGATGAAATAAACACAGTGAACATTCAACCCTAAATATTCAACATGAATATGACTCTCTTACACTGATACCAAATTTGGAGAGAAGAGAGCAAACAATGCTTAGGTCAAGAAGATCATTTTTATCAAAGGTAAGAATTTAGGTACAAGAACATGATGATATAAACAAGTCAGCTGGGGTTCAAGAAAGAATAGAATGGTCTTAGTGATACATTATTATATTTTCAAGTGTAGGGCAATAAAAATAAGCTTTGGGAAAGAGACCACAAAGGCAAAAGTTGCTTTTTACAGCAGTGGGAGTTTCCCGGCATTCCCCAAACAGAATGTTTTGGGAGCTGGGCCCAAACAGCCCAGACTTGTAATCTTACATAACTCAAGAGGCTGCGATCTGAGGATCCTGGTTTCATTGCAGCCCAGACAGGAGACTGTGAGACTCTTTTCTCCAGCTAACTACCAAAAAGCTGGAAGCGGAGCTGTGGTTTTAATGGTAGAGTGACATCCTTGGGCAAAAAATAAGTAAAAGAATTCTTACTTGCTTCCTCTTCTGTACCCTGCACCCGCTAGAATGTCAGAACACAGTAGGAACTTGATCATTCAGGGAAGGACTAATGCTAACATGAATTCAACAAAGACATGTCTGCTTGTCTCAATATCTCAATTGTATTCACACTGAGTTAAAAACATTGCTGATAGCCAGTATGAGATACTGATGGGACTTCCATACAAAAGTCCTGTGCTTATGGACTCAATGATGACCTGAAACTCTGCTACATAATAATATATAATACATATTCATAATACGACATAATACATAATCATAATACAATTTCCTCTCCCCCATCCTTCTCCCATACAGCCCCTGGACAGAAGACCACTACATTTATGTAATTTATGAAATAATCATGCTTAAGAACATCATGTCTGGTATCTGATAGAACGTTGTCATTGTCTCGTAGAAGTTTGAATTCCTTAACATGTCAAGGCCTTACTTTCCCCATCTAGAATGATCGTGACGGACCCAACTATCATCTTAACAACTAGTTTATACAAACAGCTTAGGAAAATGGCAGGCACATGACAGAGGAAGCTCTTGGTTTTATTTTATTTTTCCCAGCTTGATTGAGTTGTCATTAGTGAAGGAAATTGTATGCATTTTAAATAGACAATGTGATTTTGTGTTGATGTACCTATACACTGTGAAATGATTATGATTATCAAGCTGATTAACATATCCATCAACAGAGCTATGATGATTGTGTATGTAAGGAGGACATTTAAAAATCTATAAAATGGAACCAGGAACAGATGGCTCATTCCTGTAATCCTAGTTACTCAAGACGATGAGATCTAAGGATCACAGATTGAAGCCAGCCCAGGCAGGAAAATCTGCAAGACTCTTATCTCCAATTAAACAGCAAAAAGCTGTAAATGGAGCTGTGGCTTGAACACAAAAGCTCAGGGACAGTACCCAGGCCCTGAGTTTAAGCCACAGGACTAGCACAGCACACACAGACACACACAAAACAAAACAAAACAAAAAACCCTCTTCTTTGGAATTCTTCAGTATACGCATTATTCTAGAATTTCTATTTTGCTCTTATGATTTCTTTATTTCACTAGATCTTCTTATTTTACTCTTGTGTTGTTTTGTGACATAGTTTAGTTGTCTATTTGCATCCTCATATAATTCACAAAACTTCTTTAAGGTCAATTACTAGTACTTAATTTGTTCCTTTAGTTTGCAGCGTATTCTCCTGAATACTTGTATCCTTTGTGGGTCTCCTTTGGTGTCTGTGCATTTGATGATACAGACATTTTGTTTCCTTTTTACCAATTGTCTTTATCAATAAGATGTATGTGAGCTGAGCACTAGGAGCTCACACCTGTAATCCTAGCCACTCAGGAGGCTGAGATCTGAGGACTGCATTTTGAAGTCAGCTTCCAGGAAGTTCTTATTTCCAATTAATTACCAGAAAAGCCCTAAATGGAGCTATGTATCAAGTGGCAGAACACTAGCCTTCCAAACAAAAGGCTCAGGAACAGTAAACAAGCCCCGAGTTCAAGCCCCAGGACAGGCACCAAAAAAAAGAAAGATGTGAGTAGGTCAGTTCAGAGGGATCATGGGCAGCCCTTCTTCTGGAGTCTTGGACAGGACTTGAAATTGGGTGTGTAGCAGGGGCCATACTAGGGTCCATGAGATCTGTGCTCAAGCCTCCATCCCTAGGAGTGTCTCTTGTGTCTGTCTGTCCATAGAAGACAACCTGGCTCCTGGAGTAATCAGACTCTCAGAGAGGCCAGGGTAGAGCTTGAAACTATGGGGAGCCAAGCTGACTCCTTGGCACAGGCCTGGTCTGTGGTGGTCATGTGTTCATTCCATGTTATTATCCCCTTGTGTGCAGTAGTGCACACAGTCTCAGGCAGGCGTGGGGTAGGATTGACATGGATAATGTGACATTGCTCCCTTATAATCTTAGAGCCTCTTTTCTGAGTTCTCTGCTCTATCAATTTGCTAATATTTCTTATTGTGATCCTTGAACTTCTTGGGATGATAGTTTCATGCATGGATTGCTGTCCAAATTAATGTTTTTGTGGAGGAGGTAAACCATGGAGAGGACTCCTCTGCCAGTCTGAAGACATCACACACATTTCCATGAAAATGACCAGTGTCAGCTCTGAGTATTATTATCTGTCCTATTGCAGGTGATTTCTACAGAAAGGCTCAGGAGACACATCTGGATGGTCCAAGAAGTCTCACTTCCTTCTTTCTTTTGGTGGCTTTAGCTCAGGATAGGGCTCAATGATTCTGAGTTAACTCACCAAGTATCCACTTTCTAGTAGGCCATCCTTCTCTACTAGAAAGCACCCATTCTTATAGAATTGAGATATTGTGTTAATGAGCCAGCTCTTAAGAACATAGCCTCCCGATCTGTCAGGTTTGCCGGTGTTTGAGGTACAAATGCACTCACCACTGCAGACTTAACTAGAAAGAGGTCAGCCTTTATGATATGGTGCTGCTGAAATGGTGTTTTATGGTACTGCATGGGTAAGGGCTACTCTTCATCGTGTGGACCAAGATGCCTTCAGAAGCACTAGAGTGTAGCTCTTGTAGGCTTACAGCTCAGGAAATGAGAATTCAAGAGCTTGAATTCTCTCTATGGCTTTGAAACTTCCTCCTGTTAAATCCTATGTCCTCTTCAGAAAGCTTTGTGCTAATATCATATGGCCATAGACCCTTGGCATGATGGATGAGCATGGGAGTTTTACATACAGAGACTCTCTTCTTCCAGAGGAATAGAGGTGAGATCCCTTGATCATAATAAGTAGATGAAGATCAGCATTTCTTCCCCGCCAAAGATAAGATTTTGTAAGCCCAAAGCTTATCAGAGCATTTCTAGAGGAAAACCTACTTCTAGCCATAAATCATGTCTCATTATGGATATAACCTCTAACCAGATCCCAACAGATACTTCTAGATCTGACATTCCAAATTTAAAGAACTTCCCAGGTATGTTAAGCACTTTCTCAATAAATAAATAAGTAAATAAAGCAATTTTATTTAAAACATAGAATAAAAGCATACTTAAGAACTATAAAAACCAAGTCATTGAATGAGGGCGTGTTTTTTTTCCATGTTGTTCTTATGAATGATTATATGCAGTTGGGGAAAGAGAATAGCCTATCAAGAAAAATTATTAGCTTTTTGTACAAACTGGAAGTGGGGAGTAGTAAAAAATATCTGTCAAATGCAGAATTTTATTGTGCATAAATCCATACCTCAGCCGATATTCATTAAATGGGTCTCTTGCTGTTAGCAAATAGGCTCTACCTTGGCACACTCCATGTTCAATTCATTTAACTGAATGCCAGTTATTGCCGTTGGCTATGTGGGTTTATTTGGAAAGGGTTTTAGAGATGTGTTTCTCCCCTGATTTAAGTCTGAGCTTATTCCAAGTTTCTATCCTGTCAGACTAAATTCCCTCAGATCCACTTTACATTTTCCATGTCTCTAGGTCCACTCCTGTCCATCATCTTGCTGGATATTTTTTTAGGTGAGTAGTAAAGTTTGGGAAATGAAGGTAAGGAGTCATTAAAATCTTGGCTCGGTAAAGAACCTAGATTGGATGCCATTCTCTCTGAGTTTCAGAAGCTCCTCTGAGGAAAGAAGATCCTGTATTTTTTGAGTACTATCATCCAAAGTTTGAATGTGGGAAAAATAATTTTTCAACATGATGTTCTTGGGAGGTAAAGTCAAGTAAAGGGTGTTTGGGTCTTGCGGAGAAGATCCTTATGAATGAATGAATACTTTCTCTCAAGAATGAGTGAATAAGCTATTGTAGAAATATAACCTTTTACTCTTTCTTCCTTTCCTGTCCTCTTTCCTTCTGATTTCCACCATGTCCAGGACAAACAAGAAGCTCTTACCACATATGGCTTCCTCAGTTTAAATTTAACAGCCTCTGAATTATGTACCAATTAAACAAACCTCTTTAACTTTTATAACCAGTCTTGAGCATGCTGTTATAGTTTGGAATTCAAAAGCTAATAATGCCCTGGCCAGATCTCAGATTTTATTTCTTAGAATTCAAGCTGATTTCTTTCTTTCTTCCTTCCTTTCTCTTTCTTTCTTTCCTTCCTTCCTTCCTTCTTTCTTTCCTTCCTTCTTTTCTTCTTTCTTTCTCTCCTTCCTTCTCTCTCTCTCTCTTTCTTTCTTCCTTCCTTCCTTCCTTTTATCAGTCATGGGCTTGAACCCAGGGCCTGGGTATGCCTCTGAACTCTTTTGCTCAGGGCTAGCACTCTATCACTTTGAGCCATTTCCAGTTTTAAGATGGTTATCTAGAGATAAGAGACCTTTGAACCATGATCCTCATATCCAGTAGCTAGCATGACAGGTGTGAGATGCCAGCATCCGGCATAGGTTGATTTTTTTTTTTAATGGCTGGAGAAAGGATTCTGTTTAACTACTTCCCAAGGTAATAATGAAATAAGGTACAAACAATATTTCAGGTTTCACAACAAGGAATACACGATTGAAAATTGATGAGAGGACGCTCTAATTCTTGGCCATTATCTCTAGTTGTGGATATGCTTTAACTGTGATGACCCTTTTTGCCCAAAGAAAGGGTGCATGTGGGGGTTTTGAGAGATGGGGATGTTCATAAGCTTCCCAGGGAAGCTTGTGGGCCTTTTGGAAGTATGCAGAGGGATCATAATATTTTCAACATCTTCTGGGTTCTGTTTTGGTGCTGTAAGCTTTCTTTCACACAAGTGCGTCTCCTGAAGCTCAGGAAGTCTTCAGGAAAGCCTCTTTTCTTTATAAAGAAAACCTGCCTCAAGTATTTTGCTATAGTAACAAAAACACACGGATGTGTTTTCTCATCCATTATATTCCACAGGAAGCAATATTCCCATTTTATTGATAAGGATACTCAAGATCAGAGAGGCTGCCTCTGTCTTCAAAAATCTTTTTTTGGTTGTTTTTGTTGTTGTTTTTGCCGGTCCTGAGGCTTGAACTCTGGGCCTGGACACTGTCCCCTGAGCTCCTTTTGCTCAAGGCCAGTGCTCAACCACTTGAACCACAGCTCCACTTCCAGCTTTTTCTGTGATTTAGTTGGAGATAAGAGTCTCACATTCTAGGGGTGTCTTTAAATCATGATCCTCATATCTCAGCCTCTTGAGTAGCTACAATTACAGGTGTGAGCCACTGAGGCCTGGCTCAAAAAAATCTTCATTCTTAACCAAATCACGTAGCTCTATTCACTATCCCAAAGTTTAAAAGGTTGGTCAATGCTGGCAGAACAAACACTGTTTTACAAAGTACTTGTTAATTTAATCATTACTTGGGATTGAATCTCAACAAACAATAATTAAGTTCAGTTTTAAATTACTACAATATTTTTGGTATCATGTTATATAAGAATTCCTTAACTATTCCTATGGTTTGGAGATGGTTTACATTTTTCTAAGCCTTCCTATACTAAACTTTAATGGTCACTTTGAGGGACAAAGGAAGTGGAAAACAGCCAGGTATCAGTGTTTCATGACTATTATCTTGGATACTCAGGAGACTAAGATCTGAGGATCATGGTTAGAAGAGTTAAGTTAAAAAAGTTAAGCAACAGCAACAAAAAAATGGAGTATGGACTGGGAGATCTTCACTAGCCATACAATGGACAATGGTCTCATATCTAAAATATACCTGGAACTCAAAAAATTAAATCCCCCAACAACAAATCCTCAAAAAAACAACTGCCCAATAAATAAGTGGGGGGGGGGATGATTGGGTGGGGAGGGGGGGGAGGATGAGAAGGGATGGGAAAGGGAAACAAAGGAGGAGGCTACAATGCTTGATAAGAAATGTACTCATTATCTTGCCCATGTAATTGTAACCCCTCTGTACAATATTTTCACAATAAAAAAATAACTTTCATAAATAAGTGGGCTAAAGACTTAAGGAGAAACTTCTCTGAAGAGGAAATAAGAACGGCCAATAGACACATGAAGAAATGCTCGATCTCTCTAGCCATAAAAGAAATGCAAGTCAAAACAACATTGAAATTCCACCTAACCCCAGTTAGAATGGCTATAATCAAGAACTCTATTAACAACAGATGCTGGAGGGGATGTGGACAGAAGGGAACATTACTGCATTGTTGGTGGAAGTGTAAACTTGTTCAACAACTTTAGAAAGTAGTATGGAGGTTCCTCAAAAGACTCCACATAGAGCTCCCCTATGGCCCAGCGATCCCACTTTTGGGCATTTACCCAAATGATCACAAACAAGACTATACTAAAGCTACCAGCATAACTACGTTTATTGCAGCATTATTTACCATAGCTAAGATATGGAACCAACCCAGGTGCAAATGTGGTTTATACACACAATGGAATTCAGATACCTCCATCAGAAAGAATGACATTGCCCCATTTGTTAGGAAGTGGAAAAACTTGGAAAAAATTATATTAAGTGAAGTAAGCCAGGCCCAAAGAAACTTAGGTCCCATGGTTTCCCTTATTTGCAATAACTAGTATATGTCTGAGACAAGCAGAAATGGTCAGATAAGTTGAAATTAGGTGAAATGAACCCCAAGATAAAGACTCAAATGTTTTTTCTTTCTTGCTTTCAAGCTTCAGTACTAACACCAAAAACAAAAATAAACAAAAACAAAGCAGTGGGCTGGGAAGGTGACTCAGTGAAAGAGCGCTTGCCTTGCACTCATGAGGCCCTGGGTTCGAGTCCTTAGCACCACATAAGCAGAAAAAGCCGGAAGTGGCGCTGTGGCTCAAGTAGTAGAGTGTTAGCCTTGGGCTAAAGAGCTGAGGGACAGCACTCAGGCCCAGAGTTCAGGGCCCACAACCAACCAAAAGAGAAAAATACAAAGCAGTTTAAGACAAAAGACTTACACTGGGAAAGCTTTTGTTGTTTTCAAGTTAAATATAAAGAAAAATTGGAAAACTCAAGGAGGGCAAAACAAACAAACAAACATGGAGGCATAATATGGGGCACACAATTGGGCCTAGAATTTTTGCCCTTAGGTGATTTTTTTTTTTATGTAACTTGAGCCTGTTGCTTTATACTTGTGAATGACACCAAGAATGATACATTTTCTGTGCGTTGGAGTGACTCTGACACTTGTCATTCATTGCCAGTGACAATAGTGAATGTTCACTGTCACCGCCCTATTACACACACACACACACACACACACACACACACACACACACACACAAATTACCTGGTAGGCCTGGAATCCTGCTTCTCTCATTCCACATCCTTTTCTTTCCTTATTAAATCTCAATATTCATAATTCCACATCCTAACAAGCCAAACACTGGTATCCCTGTTGCAATGACTTTTGTGTCAATTTGATAAGGTTTTTTTTTTGTCTCTATTTCTGATGTCCTGTCAAGCTCCCATTAGTTAATTGATTAGCCAATTCATTGATGCTTACAGAAGAAAACAGAAACAAAGAGTAGAGCTAAGACATGCTTCTATTGATCATCTTCTTCCTCTCCCATTTCACAGTGCTACATTAGAAACTTTTATTTTTTTCTGGAAGGGAAGGTCATATAAAGCAAAAAGAACTTTCCAGATTAGAACACAGTGGGAGCCTAGGGTTGCATCCTGTAATAGCTCAACCCCTTGGAATGGAATGTTTCCTTAGAGTCAAGCTGTTCTCTTTTTGGAGATGGGTGAACTACTTGGAAGTAATCAAGAAAGGCAAAATTACAGTTCCTATTCAAGATAAACTAAGGGCAAAACACAGTTGCTGGATTTTAGACAGGTTGTATAAAATCCTAAGTTGCAATAGTTGTCTTCTGGTGTTCACTATGTATTTCTTACAGGTGTGTGTGTGTGTGTGTGTGTGTGTGTGTATGCCAGTCCTGAGCTTGAACTGGTTACTGTTTTGAAGCATTTTCTGCTCAAGGCTGGCACACTACCACTTGAGCCATAGCTCCACTTCTGGATTTTTGTTGGTTGATTGGAAATAAGAGATCCATGAATTTTCCTGCCTGAGCTGGCTTTGAACTTCAATCCTCATATCTCAGCCTCCTGAGTAGCTAGGATTGCAGATGTGAGCCATGCTAGTGCTGGCTCTTTCAGGCTTTTAATCTATACATAAAAATATATAATCATTATTGAGTCGTTAGCCTGTATCAGTCACTGTTTCAAAAATTTGCTTGAACTAATTAGCTAATTAATTAACTCAGTTAATCATCATTATGTAAAACTAAGAGGTAGGTTCTATTATTATACCCATTATATAGACAGGACAACTAAGGAAAGGCATCATAGTCTGAAGAACTGGGACAAGTGATATAAAGGCTACGCAACTCATTTATATCTTCTTACCAATTGCCAACTTGAAATGAAATTAATACCATAAGCTGGTATTACCATGGGAACAATCTGATCTGCAAATGAAACCTGTTATATCCTGAGTATCAAAGTGTAAAGTTTACTTTTAGAAAGAAGATTGTGATATGCTACAGAAAACAAACAAACCAAAAAGAAAATTTTAATGTAAGGTTCAACGTAAAATGTGACCCAATGTGAAAATGTACAGAAAAGACAAGAAGCACTGGGTACTCTAGTGCCATTCTGAATCTAGAAAAGACTAAGTCCTGCAGGATGAAAGTGGAGATTTCTATTCCTATTTACTCAATAAACATCACTTTCCAAGCCTGCCAGGATACTAGCATATCAGAAGAGAGACAGGAAGGCACTTGCATGTGATTAAGTCCTTTTTTTCCCCCTAAGATTGTTTTAGAAGCTCAGTAGCTAAGCTATATAAAATAAAAAAGGGAATTTCCATAAAAAGAAAGGTGAGAGGACTTGCCTTGAACTGTAGAGGCCCTGAATTCAAATCCTAGCACTGCTCTTCAGAAAAGAGAAAAATGAATAGAAAAGAAACATAATACAAGACAAAGAGAAAAGCAGAAAAGAAAAGAGGGAGAGGGAGGGGAGGGGAGAGAAGAGAGGGGAGGAGAAGAGAAGAAAGGAAACAAGGGAGAAGGAAGGGGAGAACAGGGAGAAGGGAAAAGGATGTGGGGAGGGAGAAGAGGGGGAGAGAAGCAAAATTCCTGTTTGATAAAGCTTAAAATTATTTGTTAGTGTTCAGAAAGAAAAGATGGCCAGGGTGGTTTTTGCCTATAATCCTTGCTACTCAGGAGGCAGAGATCTGAAGATCTCTATTTGAAGCCCAACTGGCCAAACAAACCTGAGACTGTTATCTCCAATTACCCAGCAAAAAGTTACAAGTGCTGGGCCCAGAGGCTGAGCTCTGAGGATCGCGGTTTCAAACCATCTTGAGCAGAAAATGTCCTTGAGACTCTTATCTCCAATGAGCCACCAGCAAACTGGAACTGGCAGTGTTGCTCAAAATGGTAAAATGTTAGCCTTGAGCAAAAAATCTCAAGGACAGTGCCTAAGCCCTGAGTTCAAGTCCCATGATTGACCAAAACAACAACAGCATGAACCAAAAAACAAAAACAAAAACAAAAACAAAACCACTACAACTAAAGTGTGGTCATAAAGAATAGTGTGGAACCTTCCAGTTGCAAGCAAGCACAACATCCCATTTCTATTTAAATCCTTGGAACATGATTTGTCCCAAGTTGATCCTGCCTCCCAAGTCAGGCTACCCTGCACATGTGTTAATTAATGAGCCTCAGAATCATTCACACCAGCTTCTTAGTGAGAAAGCCCAGCAAACAAGCCAAGGAGATCCAAGATGGTAAGAGATATAAATTGCCAACTCCTAAACTGATCTTGTCAGTGTGTGATTGAGGTTGATGAAACGTCATTATTCTCTTATTACTTGGGCCCCTGGGATCAATTAATCCCATATTTCAAAGGCACCCTAGACAAGAGATAGGAAAGACCCGCGATTAATTAAGCATCTATTCTTTTCCAAGATCACTTCTGAAGCGCAGCATCTACATGAAGTTCGGCTGAGCGGGGATGAAAATAAGAGTGCTGTCTGTGTGCTTAAGATAAACTCGTGATTGTTCAAAGGAAACCAAACCCACGCTGGAAAATTTAGGCAGAGAAAAATCCACTCTGGAAAACTAGCCCCCAGCTTCTCCCATTGATTGTGAATGGTGCATCCAGGATTTCAAGCCTAGTAACTAACATCCATTTGCTCTGGGGATTGTGAAGTCATCACAGAGAATTGGTTTTGGTGATCAACAATACGCATTATTGGAATCGAGTCTAGTCCTGTCCCTACCCCGCCCCCAGCTCATGATTAGAATGAGATGAAATTGCCTGTGTAGACTTTGAAAAGATGTGAGGGTTCCTACTGATAGAAATAACTAGTGAGGGAGGAGTGTCTCAGGATAGACATAGGAAATGCACTCTGTGATGAACAATTATTCTGTTTCCACATAGTACAGTGAGTGATTGTCTGGGGTGTTTTTCCCTTCATTTAGCTATGTCTGCACAAGCAAAATGAAATAGAGGTAATGGCTACCTCAACCTAGGAAATGAGAGTTCCTGATGGATTGGCAATGCTTGCCTAGGTCAACCTAAGGTAGTTTAGCAGCCATATCTCCACATGGCATCAGTGAGTTTTTTTTTTTTGTGGGGGTGTCACAGGTACAGAATTAAGGTGATGAAACCATATGCTGGCTGTGTGTCCCCTCTGTTCCTTTAAGGGACTTCTTTGCTTCTCTGCCTGATCCAGGCCTGGAAAGCATCCTCAGCGAAGGAAGTGAATCCTCCACAAAGCACAGAAAAGGTGGAGGCTCCAAATGAGGATGGGGAGAGGAGATAGAAGTCAAGAAAACAAAGGTGTAGAGCAACACGAGAAGGGAGTAGCCATATGACTGCCCACTGTCCAAGACTGGTCAAGAGCACACAGAAATTCAGACAGACAAACTGACAGACCGACAGACATGGATATATAAACCTATGAATCCACAAAGAGACAGAACAAGAGGTTAGATATAAGCTTAGAAGGCATTAATCCATGAAAATCGAAAGTAACCATAATAAGAAATAATACTGATGATACAATTGTAAAAATCACACATTATTAAGAATATATGTGTAAGATTAATAGTTTTGTATTTTCCCCTAAGTTTGCTAACTTGTAAATATATATACATAAATGTATAAACAATATATTTATAAAGAATATATATCACATGTAATATATAACATATGTTATATGCAATATATGCCCTATGTAACATAAATGTTATATAATATACAATAATATGTTATATAATTATATCTATATTTTGTATATATATACATTTTTTAGCCACTTTACATCTTGATGTGTTTGCTTATATGTGTCAGAGAGAAATTAGAGGGGTAATTTGTTGAGTAATTTTAAAACAATATGAACTCCAAAAGAAAAAAGCAAAGCTGTAAGATTTACTCTGTATGTATAACAACTTATTATTAAAAAAAACACACCAGTGGTGATTGTGCTATATTAGCTCAGGGATAGAACTAAAATAACCAACCAGAGAACGTAGAGGTAGGTGCTCCACATTTGATCACTTGATTGATGACAAAGGAGGCAGATAGATACTGCAGTACAGTGAGAAAGCTAGATCAATAGAATAACCATGTAGGCAAACATGCATCTTAACTCCTATTTTGTACTATATGAAAAAAATCAATCCTTAGTAGAATGCTGATAGAAAGAGGGCTGGGAAGGTGGCTCAGTGGTAGAGCGCTTGCCTTGCATACATGAGGCCCTGGGTGCAATTCCTCAGTACCACATAAGCAAAAAGAAAAAAGCCAGAAGCGGTGCTGTGGCTCAAGTGGTAGAGCGCTAGCCTTGAGCTGAAGAGCTGAGGGATAGCGCCCAGGCCCAGAGTTCAGGCCCCATGACCGGACCCCCCCCCCAAAAAAAAAGAAAGCGATAGCCAATAGAATTTTAGAAGACAACATAGGTTATCTTCTACCTTGAGGAAACAGAGCTCTCTTTCTCTCTGTCTCTGTCTTTGTCTCTCTCACTCTCTCTCTCTTTTTTTTTGTCAGTCCTGGGGCTGAACTCTGGGCCTGGGGGCTGTCCCTCAGCTCTTCAGCTCAAGGCTAGAGCCCTACCACTTGAGCCACAGTGCCACTTCCGGCTTTTTCTGCTCATGTGGTGCTGAGGAATCGAACCCAGGGCCTCATGCATGAGAGGCCAGCACTCTACCACTGAGTCACCTTCCCAGCCCTCTTTCTCATTCTCTGTATATATCTGTCTCTTACTCTCTCCTACCCCGTTTCTTTCTAGACACTGGGGTTCAAACTCAAGATCTTGCATATGCTAGGCAAGCACTCTACCACTGAGTCACATTCACATTCCCAGCCTAAAAAATTCAAATTTAAGATCTTTTCTGGTTTTTGGATGTAGGTCAGTGATAAAGTACTTGCCAAATATTCACAAGGCCCTGGATTTGATCCCTTGTACCAGGGAAAAGAAATAGAACTTCCCTTCTCTAAATAACAACAACAAAGGCCTCATGGAAAATAAAACATAGTGGAATGGAGTGGGAAAAGATGTTTCCAATATATTTACTTGTCTGATGAGGATTCGTAACCAAAATAATTTATAGCCATTAATATCAAGAGAAAAATTGAAGACAGGCATGATGGTTCATATCTGTAATCCTAGCTACTCAGAAGGTTGAGATTTGAGGGTCATGGTTTGAAGCCAGCCTGGGCAGGAAAGTCTGTGAGACTCTTATCTCCACTTAACCACACAAAGCCAGAAGTGGTGCTGTGGCTCAAGTGGTAGACCATTAGCCAGAGCCCAGGCCCTGAGTTTACAGAATACCAGCTAGTAAACATGAGGTTCTGAGTTTAAACACCAGTACTGTTTAAAACAAGAAAGAAAAAAAAAGACCACAACAGATATTTAAATGGCCAATAAACATTTGAAAGGTTCAATATTATTACTTACTATGAGTATACCCATTAAAAGCACAATGGGATGTTCTCACACATCCACCAGGAAAGCTAAAATGAAAAAAAGAACACAAAGAGCAAGTGTTGCAGGGATGGGAAACAGCTGGAAAGCTCATGCTGTGGGTTTAATAAAAACTACTTTAGAGAAACTGTCAGTAATATATCACTTGGACCAAAGAGTACATTTGTTGTTATTCTCCCAAATATTCAGTCAGCAAAAATGTTTAATGATATACACCAAAAGATACACCAGCTTACTCAAAAGAGTATTCATCTTAACAGATGAAAATGGGGAAAAAAATCAATGAAGCTCATCACAAGTACAATGGATAAATACTGCCAGCTGCTGATGTCTGAGGTCTATAATCCTAGCAACTCAAGGAAGCTGAGATCTGAAATGTTCAAAGCCAACCCCAGGAAGAATAATCCATGAGACTCTGATTTCCAACTACTCAGTTAAAAAACAAAAACAAGAAACCCCCCAAAAACAAAAAGCCAAACAAACAAACAAACAAAAACTGCACCAGAAGTAGAGCTGTGGCTTAAGTAGCAGAGCATCTGCCTGTAACAAAATAAGCCAATGAAAACACAAGGCTGTAAATTTAAACTCCATTACCAGCCTACATACACACCAAGAAATAGAGAAAAAAGAAAAAAAAACAAATACATGGTATTTGTATATTATATGTATACCTATAATGTGTATGTATATGTATATTATATATATACATTATATATATAATTGATAGTGTCCAGAAATTGATGCCAGATGTCCTGGATGAACCAGCCAGACAAGAAAGAATACACTGTGTGTTTCCGTTTCTGCAAAATCTATAAGGAAAATCTTTCACAAGTTGTTGTGAAAGATAACTGAATAATGATTGTAACAAACTTTGTGAAATGCGGCAGGCTGTACCCAAGTGCTGGTTTCCTGAGTCTTTTGTGTACCTTCATGAGACTACACATAGGATCTGTGTACTTTCCTGAACATGCCAACATAGAAGACAAAATAAAAGACCCTAAAAACTTGCCACATACATGTCAGGAGCAGAAGAGGAGACAGTAAGGGAGGCATTAAGAGGAAATGAGGTCCTAAGTTTTCCATGGAGATCAGATTCATTGTGGTTTGTCAAGTATAGAACAGAAAACAATGCTTGTATTGCTTTCTTCACTCATGAATTCAACCAGTACTGACTCTGTGCCAGCTAGTGTGCTAGACTGGGGATCGTGCAGGGAAAAACGGAAGTGAGTATGCCTTGTACACTGTGTACTTATTTGTTGTGGGAAGTAAATAAAAGCTAAAGAATATTTAAGGGTTGAGAACCTGGTGAACTGATTGACTTCATTTTTTGTGTTATGAACATAACCATGGGCTCCATTAAGCCAGATGTAATTTTCTGCACTAGAATAGGACTTTATGATTCCCGATTCTCTTACAGAGATATGAACTTTGTATTTGTACAGTTTTGTTTTTGCTGTTGTTGTTTCAGTCTTGCCTGGTTTTGTGGCATCTTTAAAATACAAACCATTAAATTTGTCTCTAGAAGAAAATGAAAACATTAAAAGGAATAACGTACAATTCAACCTAAACATTACACAATAGCTTTCTCTCTTTTCATGGAAATCTCAATGTTAAGATGAAAGAGTATGAAGTTGTGCTTCGTGAATACAAATATGGATAATTACCAGAAGGGCCCAGCCATCTATATGTTTTTTTAACAAGTTATATTTATACTTGTTCATTCGGAAAACACATATTCATGTGTTTTCCAAGCTCCGTGATTATTTAAGAGCTCTTTGCAATTTTTTTTCTTTTCCCAGAGTATTGAAGAGAATAATGTGGTGGATGTAAAAATGCTGGAACAGTAATCATAGAGGTCTTCCTCAGAGTTTAAAAAAATATACAGCATTAGTTGGATGCCAGTGGCTTATACCTGTAATCCTCAGAAGGCTTGAGGTTCTAAACCAGCCTGGGCAGGAAAGTCTGTGAAATTATTTCCAAATACTGCAAAAATAAAACCCATGCAGAAGTGAAATTGTGGCTCAAATGTAAAACACTCACCTTGAGCAAAAAAAGCTTAAAAAAATTCACCCAGGGTATGAATTCAAGCCAGTGGCTCATGCCTGTCATCCTAGCTACTCAGGAGGCTGAGATCTGAAGATCATGGTTCAAAGCCAGCTTGGGCAGGAAAGTCTGTGAGACTTTTATCTCCAATGAGCCACAAAAAGCCAGAAGTGAAGTTATGGCTTAAGTGGTAGAGTACTAGCCTTGAGCACAAAAGCTCATGGACAGTACTCAAGCCCTGGGTTCAAGCCCCAGGATTGGAAAAAAAAAAATTCTTCCAGAAGGAAGCATGCAAGATGAGCTCACCCAAATATGATTAGTAATGCTAGTTAGAGTTCTTGAAAATGGAGAGATGTCTCTATAACTTGCTTAATTTCAGGCTGATTAGAGCACTGCTATTTTTTGTTTCATTTGTTTGGTTTATTTTGTTGAGGGACTGGGACTCAAACTCACTACCTAACACTTCCATTCATTGGCTAGCTGAGCCACACCTCCAATCCCAGAACAATAGGTTTTGAAGAAATATTTCTAAATTGCAAATCTGTCCTCCTTCCTTCCCAAAAATAAACCCTCTGGGTAACTGAAGAGTATCACAGATATTTTATAATAAAATAATTCTACACCTGAACACTTAGTAATTCTTTGTTTTCTGATTCTTCTTAGGAGAAAACTATTACTACTATGTCAGGGACAAAAGAAAACTTCCACTGAAGTCAGAAATAAACTCATACCTATCATCTTAACTACTCAGGGGAGTTGAGATCTAAGGATTTGGGTTCAAAGCCAGCCCTAGAAGGAAAATAAGACTCTTATCTCCAGTGAAACAATAAAAAAAAAAAGCTGGAAGTGGAGCTGTGTCTCAAGTGATAGAATGCTAGCCTTGAGCAAGAAAGCTTAGGAACAATACCCAGGCTGAGTTCAAGCACTGGTACTGGTACTGGCGCGCACGCGCGCACGCGCGCGCGCACACACACACACACACACACACACACACTTGCATATATGTATGCCATTCTGGGACTTGAACTCAGGGCCTAAGTGCTGTTCATCAACCTGTTTTTGCTTAAGGCTAGAACTCAACCACTTGAGCCATAGCTCCACTTTCTACCTTTCAGTGATTAGTTGGAAATGAGAGTCTCTTGTACTTTCCTGTCTGGGCTGGCATCAAACCCCAGCCCTCAGATCTCAGCCTCCTGAGTAGCTAAGATCACAGACATGAGCCACCAGAACCTGGCAACATTTTATTTTTATACCCTAATTTTTGACGGGGAAAAAAAATCAAGTCTCAAAGGAGGAAAGGTTTGATTCCTTCACATAGCCAGTACTGGAAAGAGAGAAAACTAAAGTCAAGGCCTTAGCTTTTATATATAGCTCCTAATATTAAAATGATTTGCCTAACAATAGCTGTGATATTGATCCTGAAATACCACTAGTTATAACCATGCATTCTTCCTGACAGAAAGTAGCAAGCAGCAGAGAGATCTTACTTCTGACGTGAATGCCCTGCTATTACATTATGCCAGTTCAGCATTTTATCACAGAATTTAAAATTTTAAAGGCAACATCATCTGCTCAGCCAAGAGGTAAGTGAAAATGAATGTTTATGATGTACTAGATTCAATTACTGATTTATTGTGTGTGGTTCAGTCTCTTATACATCAATTCAAGGAATTCCTAACTTCTCAACAGCCTTTAACTTGTTTTATGGTTATTGTTGTTGCTGCTTTTTTTTTTTTCTTTCCAATTCCGTAAGAGTATGCAGTAACAATCTACAGCATCAACCTTTATTAGAAATTCCAACTGCAAATACTTCAGAGTTCTCTTTGGATACTCTGTGAGAATAATAAGTCTTTTATTGTGAAAGACCCCAGACTTCTGGGATACTTTCGTCAATGGAAGGCTGCCCCAGAAAAGTCAGACTCCAGGCCGGGAGATGCAATAAGCAAGAGGAGTTTATTTGACATTTGCTCAAACGGTCTCTCTGCCTCGGCACAGGAGAGAGCCCCGAACCCCGGTTACAGGCATTCTTAAAGGCAAAAACCACAAGATTAGCATATAACACCAGGTGTCCCCGGGATTGGCCCGTTTAAAAGTCACTATGTACTCCAGCAATCATTTTTACTAAGTGGGGAAGTTTATAACACTCTTTGTAAAACAATTGGCGCGGATGATCAAACGGAGGTAGTCACTCTGGAAGATAAGGGTCAGGGAGTTTACATAATTACAGGCTTGTGATTAACATTTGGCCTAGTTTGCTGGACTTGCCAGGTGGTCCTTATCTTGGGTCCCTATCTTGGGTCCCATTTGGCCACTTAGGGAATTTTCAAACAGGAACCAGAAAAACATACCTGTTTGTTCTTTATCTATGACCACAAACCTTGTCCCAGGGGCCGGCATCTGGGCTCCGAGAGACTTTTTACTCCATTACTTATTTCCAGAAGGGAGGGGGGTTAGTGCTAGGGCGAGCAAGTTTACAAAAGCAAAACCAGCAGTTAGCAATTGTAAAATGTAACTCTAATTTTTAATTTTTCATATTAGATGTGGCTCCATCATTTGTTGAAGAAATAGCCACTGCATGCTAGAAATCTTAGGGCAGAGATTCTCTCTCTCTCTCTCTTTCTCTCGATATATATACACACATGACATTCAATGACTATATATATATATATACATATATATATGACTATATATATACACACACACATATGCATATATGTGTGTGCATACACACACACACACACACACACACACACACACACACATATCACCCAGGTCCATGTTTACTCTGGACAAAGATTCTGGCCATTCAGGAGTGGCTCTGTGAAAACATGGCTACATCTTCAAAAACTAAATATAAGAAGTGGGTAAAGGGGCTGGGAAGATGGCTCAGTGGTAGAGTGCTTGCCTTGCATGCCTGAGGCCCTGGGCTCGATTCCTCAGCACCACATAAGCAAAAAGAAAAAAGCCAGAAGTGG
>NW_012267416.1:632517-646106 GCF_000151885.1 Dipodomys ordii
AAAGAAAGAAAGAAAGAAAGAAAGAAAGAAAGAAAGAAAGAAAGAAAGAAAGAAAGAAAGAAAGAAAGAAAGAAAGAAAGAAAGAAAGGAAAGAAAGAAAGAAAGGAAGAAAGAAAGAAAGAGACAGAGAGAGAAAGAAAAAGATTTTGAAAAGATAGCCTCTCTCTGTGTCTCTCCCTCTTTCTTTCTTTCTCTCAACTGACATAAAGAAAGTAAGAGACATCTAAAAAGCTCACAGCCAAGTTTTTGCTTTGAACATTAATTATGAGTTAATAATTATGAATACAAAATACAATTATGAATCAGAGCAGCCATTTCCAGATTATCCACTCACAAAATCTTTTGGCATATGGGTGTTGGGCAGGGAAAACCAAACAGGCCATACTTCATCATCTGTCTCATGTCAACATTTGTGGTTATATTGGTCTCAAGTATATCAATATTAAAAATTGCATTAAAATTTTCCTCTCAAGTTTAAACCATATCTGATTTGTTTGATTCAGTTGCTTAACATGAACAAATTAAGAACAAGGCAGAATATAGAAAGGACATGGCTTTTAATGAGATTGGAGCTTAATTTTTAAATTATGATTTTTATGCATTTTAAGTTTCAAAATTAATGCACGCAAGCAGAGAAACTGGTAAAATATAAAAAAGCAGAAGAAAAGGCAATAGCTTCCTGTATTTAATATACAAGAAAGGCTCTTTTGTTGTAAGAAGCAAGAGAAATATATAATAAATGAAAACCGAAATTAGAAGCAAAAATAAAATACAATTAGAATCAGAGAAAGAATGATTGTTATAAGATCAGGTGAATTTTTTAGTAAGAATGTGCACTCTGACCAATTAGTGTAAAAGCAGCTTTCAGTCAAATTATTAGTTGATTTTTCTAAGTAACATAACAGATAAAATAGCTGTAAAAAACGAAAAGGATAAAGATGTTGAAGTTTATTGTTTCTTGACAAGCTTCTATAGAAAATAACTAGAAAATAGTAAATTATGAGCTGGGCATTAGGAGCTTCATGTGTATAATCCTAGTTAGTCAGGAGGCTGAGATCAGCCTGGGCCAGAAAGCCCATGAGACTTTTATCTCCAATTAACCACCTCCCTGCCCCCCCCACAAAAAGAAACCTGGAAGTGGAGCTGTGGCTCAAGTGGTAGAGCACGAAGCTCAGGGATAGCACCGGGGCCCTGAATTCAAGCCCCAGGACCAATACACACACACAAGAAAATCACACTTTTCTTCCTAGATCTAGCAAATTTTCATTAAATTATTATGAAAGTTTATCTCAATTATGTGTTTAGACATAAATGTCTTCTAAACTATGGTTCTTCCTTAGAAGAGCTAACTTCTTTCTCTACTAAGTTATAACCTTAAACACTTTGAAATCTAGCCACACATTTGTGTTGAGACCAGGCATTGGTCCAGTTGTTAGTTGATGATGAGGTTCAGAGAGAGAGGGGAGAGAGAGGGGGAAGGGAGAGAGAGAGAGGGGAGAGAGAGAGAGAGAGAGAGAGAGAGAGAGAGAGAGAGAGGAGCAAGAACAGGTCCATCCTGGAAGATACATACAACTCTTGATCATCTCAAGGCGACCAGATGGCTTTACTGACTATCTGTAATGATTCTATCCAAATTCTCTTGATTTTTCTAGGCACCTTTCCTAATAAAATCCTGTACATCCATACTTTCTTTTCTTTTCTTTTTTCTTTTAGGCCATTACTGGAGCTCAAATTTAGGGCTTGGGTGCTGTCCTGTCTGTAAGCTTTTTTTTTAAGTTTTTATGCTCAAGACCTGGTCTCTACCACTTAAGCCACACCTCCACTTCTGACTCTTTGGTGGCTAGTTGGAGATAAGAGTCTCACAGACTTTCTTGCCCAGGCTGGCTTCACACTGGTCTTCAGTTGCCTGTCAAAAAATACTTTTCAAAAAAACCCAAATCCTCTCCCTTAGAAACTTGATAATCCTGTGTCACAATTGCCGAGTAAAAAGCATGAATATTACTTATTAAAATTACAAAAATATAGATACAGATGTCAGAAAAACATCACATATTTTGAAACCTGGGACCCCTATTTCATATTTTTCACAGTTTTAAGTAGCATATGCTAATTATACAAATTAATGGGTTGACATTTGTATAAATGCATATAATATAGTTTAATCCTGTTCAGCTCCTTTTGTCCTCTCTTATCCTCCCATGATCCTTTTCTCTTTCACTTCTACTCTTCTTTCTTCCTGTATACCATATATACAAACAAGCACATAGGGGCTGGGAAAGTGGCTCAGTGGTATAGTGCTTGCCTTGCATGCATGAGGCTCTGGGTTAGATTCCTCAGCACCACATAAACAGAAAAACCCAGAAGTGGTGCTGTGGCTCAAGTGTTAGAGCACTAGCCTTGAGCTGAAGAGCTCAGGGATAGTGCCTAAGCCCAGAGTTCAAGCCTCACAACCAAAAAAAAAAAAAAAAAAAAAAAGCACATGATACTTGTCTTTCTGAGTCTAGCTTTTTTTGCCTAACATGATTATTTAGAGTTTGGTCCTTTTTTTGGCAAGCAATTATTTTTCCTTATAGTTGAATAATACTACATTATGTATGTATGTATATATACCACATTATCTTTAATCATTCACCTAGTCAGACTCCATAGCTTGTCCCTTGGGTACAGTGTCATAATAAACAAGAAATGGCCCTGTGGCTCAGTTGGTACAGTGCTAGCCTTGAGCACAAAGAGGCTCAGAGACAGTGTTCAGGCCCTGAGTTCAAGCCCCACAACTGACAATTAAAAAAAGAAAGAAAATAAATGAATAAACAGGTGTATATGTATCTTTACTGAATACAAACTTAGCTTCCTTTGGGTACATGCTTAGATGTAGTACAGCTACAACAAATAGGATTGTACAAAATTCCAAAGCTTCTGTAAAGCAAAAAGAACAAAAGTAAAGAAACAGCGAATGTAGATAATACGAGAATAGGGAAAGCCATTGCTAGCTGTTCATTTAACAGAGATTAATAGCCAGAATATTTAATACATATAACTATATGTATGTGTATGCATCATTAAAAAATTAAACACTCAAAGCAAAAATAATCCAATCAATAAACAAGTAAATAATCAAACAGACATTTTCCTCAAAGGAATGTACAAATGACCAATAAGTACACTCTAAAAAGTATTCAATACCTTTAGCTATCAGGGAAATACAAATTAAAACTATATTGAGATTCCATCTTCTCCCAGTCAGAATGGCAATCAACAAGAAAACAAACAACAAATGCTGGCAAGGAATGCCTAAGGAAAGGAACTCTAATACAGTATGTGTGGGAATGTAAATTAATACAGCCACTATAGAAATCAACATGGAGGATCCCCCCAAAATTACAAACAAAACAAAACCCCCAAAAAACTGTCATGAGATCCAGCTACGCCATTTTTGGCTATGTAACCAAAGAGATCCAAGTCAGCTAACTGTCGAGAAATATGCATACCCATATTTATTATGACATGATTACAATAGCCAATGGATCCAATTTGCTGAGGTATCCAACAATGGATGGATGAAAAAAAGAAAACATACATACACATGTATATATGTATACATAGAGATACATTTTCATATATATACATGAAATTCTGTCATTTTCAGGAAGCATAATCAGAAAATATAATGCCAAGTGAAATAATCCAGACACAGAAAGACAAATGTCACATGATCTCGGTTGCATGTGAAAAAGTTCCACAGAATTTTACCTGAAAATAGATTAATGATTACTGGGATGGGGAGGATGGGTGATGATGGAAGAGAAGTAGATGGATGTGATGAATGAGCAGTATCTGTGTATGGGAAGAAAGAAACAGAGAAGTCAAGTTTTGACAGGTTGAATTGGAAGTCTTTATTGGAGAGCAGGTGACTGGAGGTGGACTCCCATCTCAAAGACCTGCAGCCCCCATATACAGAGCTTACACAAAGCTTTTAAAGACAAAAGCCACATGTTTGAGGGGGGGGTAAAGATCTAAATTCAATAGAACCAGACCTTACAGGGAAATCTAATTGGGTACTAGCAGAACTTTGCATCTATGGAAGTGAGTAGCTCAGGGGTTGGCTTAAACTTTCCATATGGGGGACGGGGGTAAATACACCTTAAGTTTTCCATACAGGGAGATACTCAGAGGCAAGTGAATCAAACTGTTTAGAGAGATAATCAAGGATGAGCATTCTCCATAGCAAAAGCTCTCCTAAGGCTAAACAGTATTATATCTTCTGTTTATATCAACGGATGGCCTCTCTCACCTTTAGGCTTTCCAGAGCTGGGTGGAAAGCCTCTTCTACCCAGTAAGGTGCCAGGATAGCTGTGAAAACAAGGCCAGTCTTTGGAATAAAGAGAACCTAACTTCCAGTTGATTTAGAATCTGCATACCAACCCTTCCTTCTGAACACTTGGCTATCCACAGCTTTCTTCAAGTTACAAGTCCATCTCTTCCTCTAACGTCCCCATTCCTGCTTTTGATGCAAACCATGGAACCTGCTAAAAGCCTTCATGGATGTCAATGACCGTCTCTTTGAATATACATTTTCCTCCTGCTAAGACTTTTTATGACTCTTTTCTACATGACTGCAGAAGCTCCTTCCTCTTATTCTACCCTAAAATGAAGTCCAAACCCTGCAGTTGGACACACCTGACTTTGAATGTTACTTCATCTACCAGAAGCTGGACAGCCTTGAGACGTGCTACTGATTACCTCTGTATAGCTCAGAGAATCACCTGCCTCCTAGCTTATTCCAGGAGATATCCCTATATAGCCCCAAGACAGACACAGACTATGTTCAACACATAACGGAGACTATCATTATCATACTATTTGGACACAGTAACCATATAGTATTTCCTGTCTTTTTTAAAAATGTTTTTTATTGTGAAAATACTGTACAGAGGGATGACAGTTACAAGTATTTTCTGTCTTGAACAGAGTACTCTTATAGTATCCTTTGCACAGCACACTATGTTATATCTTTTTTTTTTTTTTGGTCTATTATGGTGCTTGAACTCAAGAACTAGGTGCTGTTCCTGAGCTCTTCAGCTCAAGGCTAGTGCTCTACCACTTGAGCCACAGTACCACTTTTGGTTTTTTGGTGGTTCGTTGGAGATAAGTCTCCAGGATTTTCCTCCCAGGCTGGCTTTGAACTATGATTCTCAGATGTCAATCTTCTGAGTAGCTAGGATTAAAGATGTAAACCACCAGCGCCTTGCTTTTTCACTTTGTCTTGAAGTATCATTAATTTCTCAAGTTCTGAGCTTGCCTTAAGGGGTGGAGGTTCAAAACAGATCCAACTACTACCTCTCTCTGTTGCTTCATCCTGTTACAAGCCCAGCCTTAAGAAAGATTTTCTCCTATCTCACATGGAGCTGTACAGAATAAACTCATCATATTAAAAATGTAAAAGGTCCTTGAGAAATACTAGCTAAAGTCACCTCAGGGCAAGAGATTTATGTCTTAATTCATCTAGTTTCTTGTGTGCTTAACAGAGTTTTCTGGAGAAGATAGTAAGATGGTATAGTTAAGAGATTAATGAAGAAGCAAGCTGGTTAATATGGAGGTTCCGGGTAGAGAGATTGTGTTTGCGTATGTGTGTGTGTGTGTGTGTGTGTGTGTGTGTGTGTGTGTTACTGGGGTATATATGCACAGTCTCATGATCTTGCTTGGCTTTTTCTCCTGCTTGGCACTCTACCACTTGAACCACAGCTCCATTTCTTGCTTTTTGCTGGTTGGGATAAGAATCTCACAGGACTTTTCTGCTGGGGCTCAGTTTGAATCTCAATCCTCAGATTGAAGTTATTAGGATAACGGGCATGTAACCCCTCTTTTCTCAATTTTGTAGTATATACAATGAATTCTTGACTGCATTCTTCCCTTCATCCATCCACTCCTCTCCCTCTACAAATACTCATTTCCTGGTGCTTATTTTGTTGGGCTTTAACTCTACCTTTCTAAAGAATTATCGTATTTGAGCTCTCCCTAGAGTCCACCATAATTCAGTCAATACAATTGCTACTCCCATTTATATCTGATTGCAGGATACATTTAGGAAGCAGGCATTTTCCTTCTCTTCTCTGTGCATCAGGTTAATTGTGGGGTCATAGAGTTATAACTACAGAGGGGGCACGCCCATGGAGGACACTACTCCATGACAGGGTTAGCAATTGTGACATTTTTTGTCAGTCCTGGGGCTTGAAATCAGGGCCTGGGTGGTGTCCTTGGGCTCTTTTGCTCAAGGCTAGCACTCTACCACTTTGAGCCACAGTGCTACTTCCAGTTTTCTGGTTGTTTATTGGAGATAAGAGTCTCAAGAACTTTCCGTACATAATTGGCTTTGAACCATGATTCTCAGATCTCAAGCCTCCTGAACAGCTAGGATGGCAGGCACTAAAAGTAAGGTGACCTCTGGTGGCCTTACTTTTAATTTTAGTTTTCTGTTTAGAATCAAGGCAAAGAAAAGGATGTTTATCTTATTTAAACATCAGATAAGCCGGAAGGGTAAATGTAGTTTAATATTTGATCCTCTTAAACTAAGCCCAGGAGTTTATGTAAAGAAAATAATCAGTAATATAGTCAATGACTTCTATAAACAGATGTCCTTAAGCATTTAAACTAGCATTTAAAAATGAAATATTCAGTAGTTAGGGATGTTATTGTCATATAATAGCATGCAATCCTGCCAAATCATTTTTCCCCCAAGTGACATTTAGTTGTACTGGAAATTTCTTGTAGAATGATGTTAAGTAAAAGAAGGCATGATTCACATTGTGAACATATACAAGAACAGGAGGCAGTCCCATCCCATTTAGCTAAAAGCTCAAAATCCAATTGAGGGCTTGAGCAGTGCAGTGGTCCTGTGTGGAAACTAAATATCAGATATGAGCAGGGAGGGGAAGTTGCAACATCCATCAGTGAAAATATCCTCTCTGGATGGGAGATGCTCTGCTTTGACACTTCTGCTACACTGAAGAAATATTTCCTTGAGAAATAGTATATGAAATCAAATGACCAAAGTTTGTCTGAAGGCAAATACAAGGAATTATTTGATAGACAAAAAAGAAGGAGAAGAAAAGAAGAAAGAAGAAGAGGAGGAGGAGGAGGAAGAGGAGGAAGAAATAATCAGTGTGATGCCAGTGGCTCACACCTGTAATCCTAGCTACTCAGGAATCTGAGATCTGAGGATCAAGATTTGAAGCCAGCCAAGGGAAAAAGTCTGTGAGACCCATATCTCTAATTGACCAGCAAAAAACCAGGAGTAGAGCTGTAGCTGAAGTGGTAGAGTGCCAGTCTGGAGCCAAGGAAGCTAAAGGATAACACCCTGAGTTCCAGTTCCAGTGCTGGTACCAAAAAAAATAAATAAATAAAATAAAAAATTAAAGTTGAATATCATCCTGGTCTCCACCAAGAATTTAAGGTCAAATAGCATGCTGGTGTTTCTCCTAAGAATTCAATTACCATAGCTCCATTTTTATCAAAAACTGGAGAAACATTTTACGTAATTTCTGACTTGAAAGAAATAGAAGATGACCTCGAATATTCTGCTCAAGCATGGCTACTATTTTTGCTGGGCATAGAAAAGTTTCCTTGCAGTAAAATATTAACAATATCTGAGATTTAAAAAACAAAGCAAAACAACAGTATGTCCTTCTTCAACTTGGCAATACATTGAGGATGAGAATGGGAAAAATAAGATTATAGTAAAAATAGAAATCTACATGTCGTTTCTCCAGAAGTGACATTTGAAGAGGCGAAAAAGAACTTTGTACAACAAACAAATGGTTTGGTCTTTTTATATAATAAAACAACTACAAAACTTGATAAAGAGAAGAATTCACCAGAATAGGAGAGCCAAATGAGACAGAACTTTGTCAGTTCTTTGGCTGAAACTTTAACTTCATTGGAATCCAATTTTTTGACAACACAAATTCCTGATACATTTAAAATCATTTTTGTGCTGGGTACCAGTGGCTCATGCCTATATTCCTTGCTACTCAGGAGGCTGAGATCTGAGGATTGCCTTTGGATGTCAGCCT
Organism: Dipodomys ordii; assembly: GCF_000151885.1. Classification (NCBI taxonomy): domain Eukaryota; kingdom Metazoa; phylum Chordata; class Mammalia; order Rodentia; family Heteromyidae; genus Dipodomys; species Dipodomys ordii. Next base: position 640,587 of record NW_012267416.1, read on the forward strand.
GGGTGGAAAACTCCGTGACACTCTTGTCTCCAATTAACCACCAAAAAGCTGGAAGTGAGGCTGTGGCTCAAGTGGTAGAGCACAAAAGCTCAGGAAGAGTGCTTAGGCCCTGAGTTTTACTGTTTCTTTTGTTGGGAGGATATTTAGCTTAATGTCTCCATTATGGCCTGACTCCAAAACTGTCAGATTAAGACGTGATAGCTGCAAGTAAGTCTAAGTGTATTTTCTTCTGACTATATTCAGTTTACCAGCCTAGGAAAACAACAACTAAATAAATCCCTCTAGTTAATTAAGAACAATATTGTTGGAAAGGAGACCCAAAGGATAAAAAAAGAAAAGTATATGGGCACTGGTGGCTCATGCCTGTAATCCTACCTACTTGGGAGGCTGAGATCTGAGGATCATAGTTCAAAGCCAGCCTGGAGAAGAAAGTGGGTGGACTCATCTCCAATTAACTACCAGGAACACCAAAGTGGCAATGTGGCTCAAAGTGGTAGAGCACTAACCTTGAGCAAAAGAGCTCAGGGACAGGGCCCAGGCCCTGAGGTCAAGCCCCCCAACCACCAACAACAGCAACAACAAAGAATTACAAAGGGCTGAAAATATAAGTTCTAAATAATTACTACAGCACTATTTACCCTACCCAAAAAATGGAATTAATCCTGATGAATTTTAGTGGATGAATAGCTAAGAAAACTATGGGATGTTTTCTTTTTTACAATACTATCCAACCATAAAGAAGGGGCCACACTGGATTCACAACAATGCGGCTGGAATTGGAAAGATCATGATGTTAAGGGAAGCAAGCCAGACACAGAAGGCCACAAACCACTTGCTCCCACTCATTGCTCCCACTCTTCCTGTAGAAGAAGAAACTGGAATAGGTCACAGGAGACTGGAAGAGGGAACAGAAAGAAGTTCAATAAGGGTCATCAAAATTCAGTGAGAGTAGAAGAATGGCTTTGGGTTTTTCTATAGCATTGTCTGGTAACTATTGGTTAAAACCATCTACGGTATTATTTCACAATAGCTAGAAAAAAAGTATGACATCAAAATGACTAATGATTAATAAAAGATTTTGTTACCCTGACTTGATTATTACACGTTGAATCCATGTATTAAATTATACCCCCCAGCCTCTCCATAAAGATGTACAAATAGTTATGTCTCCCCACAAAATGTAATGCATTTTCCAAAGAGGAATTGGGAACCTAGGGAAAACATCTGAAACATATTTGCTAATCTCTTAAGAACAAATTAGCTTTGTTTCTCTGTTCCAACAGAGAAATCTTGGAAAGGTGACCTTTGTGATCATGCATAGGGTGTACCATTCTTTAGGTGGTAAGAAAATGGCGCCGGACTAGGTCAGTGTGTTGGAATGGGTGGAGTTCATCTCCTGGCTCTGCATGATATCTTCTGTTCTTGGCATGCCCTTTTTTTCCTCTGTGTCTCTCTTTCTTCTGTGTTGGCTCCTAACCTGAGCACACAGAATGCTTTGTAACTGATGATCTTGAAGACCCTTTCCCACTGACACGTTAGCCTGCACGATTCCATCATTACACGCTTCATGCTGAGTTACTCCAGCTGATCATGCTGGAAGGCTGACAATTGAGCCAAATAAGCTGTGTTGAAACACCCAGATAGATGACAGGGTGAAATATTACTTTTAAATATTTTTCCAGATTACCAAAGTTGTCAAAAGCAACAACAAAAACAAACCTACAGTCCAGTACTGGTTGGCTCATGCTTGTAATCCTAGTTACTCAGAAGGCTGAGATCTGAAGGGTCACACGTTCAAAGCTGACTGAGGCAGATACAACTGAAAGACACTTGTTTCTAGTTAGCCACCAAAGAACTGGAAATGGAGGTGTGGTAGAGCACCAGACCTGAACAAATAGGCCAAGGAAGAGGTTAAAACCCTGAGCTCAAGCCTCAGTACCAGCCCATACACAAAATGATGATAATCATCCATACTTTATATGCTTTCAATTTCCTCTTGCTATTTTCTTCATTTTTATTTCACAAGTCTCTCTTTGAAAATAGAGAAAAGAAAGAAAACTGTTGGTCTCTCTTTTTTTCCCCCTCATTGAAAACCCCCAGTGCCTTTGTCAAGCACAAGTCCTCTTTAGATAATTCTTCCTGCAGATGCAGAGACATTTAAACAGCTATGGGGGGGCAGGGGGGAAGCCCATAAAGAAAATTGGTATCATTTTGTATTTGTTTTTAAATGAGAAAAAATAATTATTCCTATTCAGTTGCTCACAGCAATGCCATCATTCTTAATTTTTTATTGTCTGTTCTGACATAACTAAACAAAGTGATTTAGTTCTATTTTTCTCTCTCCGCCTGATAATTTTATAAGTGCTTGTTGTTTCAGAAGGAGAATGACTCACCTCAGTGTCGAGTGCCTGCTGGAATCTTCCTTCCTCAGATTGTGATTTGAGTCTGGGAGTAACTTAGCCCATAGCTTCTAGATCAAAGAGGGGCTTTCATAGAACAGAAATAACCATGGCTCTCCTTTTTGCCACAAGTGAGGACTCATAGATCATCCTGCTTTAATTAAGCAATAAGTTAGATGTCAAGAGCAATTAGAGTCTTGAAGGTCAATGCTTGCTTAATTAAAAAAATTGGAAGGGGCTCTCCTTGTTCAACTAGTTTGAAAGCACCAGGAGACCTTTAACATCTTGTGTGGGGACTCAAAGGAAATGAAGTCATAGCCAGCTAGGCCAATAATTTACTCTGGAATTCAGCCTCCTGTTCCAAACTACTGGGTTATACTGGCCTCCTCAGTAGCCCATGGTTTGATACTAAAAGTGAATGTTTGGCATTATCCACCCCCCCCCGCCCGCCCCTGCATTAAATAGTTAATGTTTTGAATGTGCTCTCACACAGCAAAGAATTTCAGTGTCTATTAGATTTAGGCAGGTGAACATCAAAAGTTACAAAATAGTACAACTTTTTTTTGTCAGTTGTAGGGCTTGAACTCAGGACAGCACTGAGGCCCTGAGTTCTTTTGCTCAAGGCTGGTGCTCTACCACTTTGAGCCACAGCACCACTTACAGTTGTCTGGTGGTTCATTGGAGATAAGATTCTCATGGGGACTCTTCTGCCCAGGCTGGCTTTGAACTATGATTCCAGATCTCAGCCTCTTGAGTGGCTAGAATTATAGGAATGGATGAGCCACAGGCTCATTTTCTTCAGGTGTGGTGCTTGAAGTAATTCCATGAGAATCTCTTAAAAGAACTCCCTACAAGTACAGATGTTAAGGATGTACTTCAAATTAGCGAATCAGATTCTTTGTGGAATGGGTTCTGGAATCTACTTTTTATTTTTAAGTTCAGAAATGATTCTGGGGCACGTTACAGTTTGAGAAGCTACAGACTGAGCCTATCTTTCTGATTTTAATTGATGAAAACCTAAGATGTAGAAAGAATGGTATTGAAACACACTTTTAGGATCAAAGTAACAAACCAAGCCCTCTCATTTGTCATCCACATCTTCTTGCACTAACCAACCAGATAACGCAGGTGAATGTATCCAATGAGTACTTTCACCTTACAGGTGAATAAATCTGTTTTCAGGAACACTCATATACCCATCCTCCACTCTCTTCATACTGTTTGTCTAACAGTATTTGACTAGTAATATTCTGATAGTGAGTCTGCCTATAGGTATAAAAGACATTAGCCAACCGCGTGCTGGTGGCTCACACTTGATATCTTAGCTACTCAGGAGGCTTAGATCTGGAATGATCGGGGTTCAAAGCAAGCCCAGGCAGAAAAGTCTGTAAGACACTTTTTTCCAATGAACCACCAGAAAACAGGAAGTGGAGCTGAGGCTCAAGCAGTAGACAGCTATCCTTGAGCACAAAGAGACACAGGGAGAGTGCCAAGGCCCTGAGTTCAAGCCACAGGGCCAGCAAAAAAAAAAAAAAAAAAGACATTAGCCAATTGATATCATGAGGAGGGGGGAGTAAAGGGGAGGGGGCAGACCAATGGAGAGATAAGGGATGGATGAGTTCAGTCATAATTGTCAATGTGAAAATGGAATCAGGTAGCCTGAGGGGATGGGTGGGGTTGGGAGACAAGGAGGGGAATGATGGAAAGGGTGACACTGAGCAACATGCCTTGTACTTGTAAACTGACATGTGGAATTGAAATCCCTTTGTATAACTACTTAAAGATAATTTAAAATAATAATAACAACAATAATAATAGTAATAAAGCAGGTTGCATTTTTCTGAACACACATGAAGTTGTTTGCTCTCTTCTTGCTGGTTTGGTTTTCATTTTCATTTTGTGCCAGTCCTGGGGCTTGAACTCAGATCCTGAGCACTGTCCCTGAGCTCCTTTTGCTCAAAGCTAGTGCTCTATCACTTCAGCCCCACAGCTCTACTCCCAGCTTTGTTTTTTGATGACTAATTGGAGATCAGAGTCTCACAGACTTTTCTGCTAAGGCTGGCCCTGAACTCTGAGCCTCCTATCTCAGCCTCTTGAGTAACTAGGATTACAGGAGTGAGACCCAAGGACACACCTTGCAACCCAGGTCAAAAGTAAAAGAATCACATTAGCTCCCGCCATTCTCCCCCATATGCTGAATAAGGAGATGTTCAAGGGCAGAAAGGCAGAGGTATTACAAGACAGTGACTTGAGAAGGCAGTGCTCCAATACCTCATTAGCTGTCTTCAGAGACACAGACATCAGGCCTCAGGTTAACAGGGAGAACAGGGGGTGAGACAGGTCTGTATAATTAAAACAATTCCAAGTCACAGGTGTGGCCTGCTAGACCTTTAGCTCAGTCTTCCTCTCAGGAGGAGGATTTCCAGAAAGGTCCTTACCACTTCACCCAGGGACAAAAGAGGAAGTTGCTTGGGGGTGGGGTGGGGAAGAGTCTGGGAGGGATAGTTTACCTTCCATCATTGATGCTTTTCCGTGGATCTTCTCTTTCTTGGCTCCCAAAGTGATTGCAGATTGCAGCAGAGAATAACTCAGATCAAAGGGCACAAGTACAAAGTGTGTGTGGGTGTGTAGGGGGTGACTTTTAATTAATTTACAAGGTCCAGAAAAAAAAATCTTTTTAAGTTCCCTCTGATATTCTTGCAATTATATGTCTCCTCACTTACCACTGCTTTCAGTGTTAGTAATCAGATATTCTTCAATGGAGAGGGCCTCACTTTCCAATCCCTCTGAGAATGTTGCCCCTTTTAGAATGGCAATCCGGATTGCCTAGAAAACACAAACGTGGGGCTGGGAATGTGGCTCAGTAGAGTGCTTGCCTAGCATACATGAAGCCCTGGGTTTGATTCCTCTGTACCACATAATCAGAGAAAGCTGGAAGTGGCGCTGTGGCTTAAGTGGTAGAGTGCTAGCCTTGAGCAAAAAAGCTCAGGGACAGTGCCCAGGCGAAAGGAAGAAAGAGAGAGAGAGAGAGAGAGAGAGAGAGAGAGGAGGGAAGGAGGGAGGGAAGGAAGGAAGGAAGGAAGGAGGGAAGGAAAGAAGGAAGGAAGGAAGGAAGGAAGGA
>NW_012267416.1:646156-682430 GCF_000151885.1 Dipodomys ordii
AGGAAGGAGGGAAGGAAAGAAGGAAGGAAGGAAGGAAGGAAGGAAGGAAGGAAGGAAGGAAGGAAGGAAGGAAGGAAGGAAGGGAAATACAGATGTGGAGATATAACTGATTTTGGAATATAAATTGCTCCACAAAGCCCAGAAGAAAGAGCCAGGATCTAAGAATTGAAGTTTTGATTTCTCATCCTTTCCTATCTATGAACTCACTCTAGGCAGGTGATTTTCCTTTGGCGCCCCCTTATTTCCTTCTGTATAGAGGTAGACAAGAGTTGTTTAAAATAAGTCCTATTTGAGTTCTAACACACTGAAAAGAAAGTCAGGGAAACGAAGACCCTCTGCTGTCATTAATTGGCATTGTTCTTGGGAAGTGTGAACAATCAGAAGATGTGAATATCTCTAATTATATCAAGCTGCCAAGGAAATACTGTCAATGTGATCTGTCTGGAAGGGAACTCTAAGAGCTCTGAGCTCCCAGTGCTTACAGGGAAAGAAATGAATGAGCTTCCTGCAGGGGGTGTTAATGAGGGCCCCACGTGTGTGGGAAGGCAGGGAGACTTGAGGGGAAAGAAACATTTCTTCACAGGACTTGTAAGACCTGAAGCTCTTTTTGCACAAGCTAAAGAAGATGGGGGGAAAACCCAACTTCCTCAAAAAAGAAATTTGGTTTGCAGTACAAAAGGTTTGGTTTAAAATAAGACCATCCAAGTAAATTAAAGCATTCTCAAGAAACTCAGAAAGAAATGAATGGCCAGGTGTTGGTAGCCTATAATCCTAGTTACTCAGGAGGCTGAGATCTAAGTATTGTGATTTGAAGCCAGCTCAGTTCAGGCAAGTCTGTGAGACTCATGTCTGATTAACCACAAAAAGCTGAAAGTGGAGCTGTGGCTCAAGTACTAGAGAGCTTGTCTTGAGGGGAAAGGAAAAAAAAAAGATCTCAAGGACAATGCCTAGGACTTGATTTCAAGCTTCAGGACTGGCAAAAAAGAAAAAGAGAAAGAGATGGGGGGGAAGGAGTGAGGGAAGGAAAGAAATAAGGAAAGAAGGAGGGAGGGATGGAGGGAGGGATGGAGGGAGGGAAGAAAGAAGGAAGGAAGGAAGAAGGGTATGTGTGAATTTGATTTCTCTTCAATAATTCCATAACAGAAATAAAGCAAAAACAAAACAACAACAACAAAAAGGAAAACCACCAACCAATCAAACAACAACAACAAAATATGGATAGAATTGAGACCTGCCATTTAATCACCAAGAGTAACTCCTGGCACACTGTGGGTGGGTGATCAGGCTTTAGTGGTACTTTTCTATCATCCATTTAATACTTTCTTTATAAGTAATGAAAGTCAATAGATTATATAATGAAGACATATTAAACTTGACATGATTACTGAAGGGAAAAGTGGAAAATGGACAGATTGTGGGTATGGATTAGCTTCCCATCCCTGCTCTGCCACTGATAGAATGCGATGGGGAACAATGCAGAAGCCCTGGTTGTCTGGGCCCCCATTGCAAGCTGAAGTTCTCCACACCTAGGTTTTGCCTCCTCAGCCTTGTGAAAAACTTGCCAAACATAAAAGACCTCTCTCTCCCCCTATGAACCATTATATAATATATTGATATATAGTCATGTTAATATATATAAATAAAGCTATATAATTACATAGAAATATATAGATATATCAATACACAATTATATAATATATAATTGATATTATATATTATATAAATAGATAATAATATATAATTGGTGTATATATATGATATATATGATAACATATATTCATCCTTTATGGATTCCTGCATCTCCTGTAAGCAAGCCAAATCAACTGTGGATTTCATTTAGCTAAGTTAAATTATTTGTCCAAGAGTTGCATTTTGCCCATTATAATGTCATTTTAATCTCATTATACTTTAAAATTTTCTTTATGGGTAACGAGATATACAGCCTGATGAAGAGATGTGCCTTAATGCTTTCCCAGCATTCATGTCAATCACTTTCTGTCTTTGGGTGGGGTGACTTGAACCCCTGAATCCTTAAAATCTCAGTACCTCCCATGTGTAGTGAGATGGAAAGGTTCATCTTCTCTCTGAGATGACCTACTTTCACCTCTAAAGTGCCTTTCTATTCTCTCAATAACTTTACTATTCTTAATAAACTTTGCAATGAAGTTCAGTGCAAGAATAAGCGAGAGTCGTTGTTACCTAGTGTTAGAAATGCACAGCTCTCTGGTGTCAGAAATGAATGGACACATGAGAAATACAGGAGATTTCATGAAGGCAATTTACTTTTGCACAAAGGGGTGCAATGCTCTACCCAGAGCTGGGCAGGCACACTGTGCAAGGCACTTTGCAGCATTTTTAATCTCAATCCAAAATGTTCCTCCTTCTCAAGAAGTTAGGCTCACAGACTAACTACAATTGACTAACAAGATTAGAAAGGGAGACATTCCTTAATCCCTATGAACAGTTTCCTCTTTAAAAAAGCAATTACAGTTTATTATTTTAACTTCCTCAACACCAGATGTATCTCCCTTAATATGACTAGCTGGTCACAAGCCACACATGTAACAATTACAGTTTATTACTTTAACGTCTTCAATACCAGGTTTATCTCCCTGAACATGGCTAGCTGGTAATAAGCAGTACAAATAATAGTTACAATGGAAGTAAATAACACAAATAATTCCAGGAAATGCCAATACACAAGTACACAAAATACGCTTTTGTTTGACAGAAAAGAATACTTTTTCTCACACATAAGACACTACTTCCTGAATAGGTATGTCACATGATCTTGTTTGTTAAGATGAAAAAAAAAAATTAGCTCTGGTTAAAACCAGAGTTGGCTACAAGTGGAAGTAAAGCATATTTTATTGAGAACTGTTCTTAGGGAAGAAAAGAGGCCTTACTATGGAACTGAGTTTTATTCCAAATATGGCATGGGCCAGAGGGAAAAGACAAACCAAGACACAGAGAGGTGGACAGAAGTTATCTGGTCTGGACCCAGGGAGCATCAGTCAGGACAGGAGGTTTTAGCTAAGCTGATCTGGAAGATCAAACTGAGGTGATCAAATTTGACTAGGGATTAGAGTACTTGAGGAACTTGATTACATACCCAAGAGTGATCAGATGTGGAGAATTTGTACTTTAAAAAAATTTTAGCCAGGGGGCTGGGAAGGTGGCTCAGTGGTAGACCACTTGCCTTGCATGCCTGAGGCCCTGGGTTCAATTCCTCAGCACCACATAAGCAAAAAGAAAAAGCCGGAAGTTAGCCTTGAGCTGAAGAGCTGAGGGACATCGCCCAGGCCCAGAGTTCAGGCCCCACAATGGGACCAAAAAAAAAAGAGATCACACATCTTAAAAATAAATAAATAAATAAAATTTTTAGCCAGGCGCTTGTGGCTCACACCTGTAATCCTAGCTACTCAGGAGGCTGAGATCTGAGGATCACGGTTCAAAGCCAGCCCGGGCAGCAAAGTTCGTGAGACTCTTATCTCCAATAAACCACTAGAAAACCGGAAGTGGTGCTCTGGCTCAAGCAGTAGAGCACTGGCCTTGAGCTGAAGCGCACAGGGACAGTGCCCAGGCCCAGAGTTCAAGCCCCACGACTGACAAAAAAAAAAAAAATTATAAACTGGGCTTTATAAGGAGTATACAAACACGAGAAGTTTCCAGAGCTTGACTGAAGCAAAGCATCTGTGTGATCATTTTTATGGGGCTGTTTTGATGTGACTTCAAATACACTGTGTGCCTTGGACTACATGAGAATAAATGTCAGCTGTTATCACCGTCACTCTCATCACAATTAGATTTATACTCACATTTTGCTGCCTGTAAGAAAATTCAAGCCAGGTGCAGTGGCTCACGCCTGTAATCCTACCTACCCAGGAGACTGAGATCTGAGGATCACAATCTAAAGCCAGCCCAGGCAGACTCTTTCTTGAATTTACCAGATAAAGGCTGGAAGGGGAGGTATGGCTCAAGTGGTAGAGTATGGGACTTGAATGAAAAAGCCAAGCAAGACTGAAAGGCCCTGAGTTCAAATCCAGGTAATGGCACAAATAGGTCCAGATCTTGATTTCTATTCCTGCCATCATCTGCTCATTTTCTGCTGTTATTAAAGCTAGGTAAAATTTCGTCGTGCTTTTCATTCCCATTTTCAAGCTTCTGAGCGAGGTCAAACACTTTTTCCTGTGTTTTCACTGGTCCTTTGTATTCCTTCTTCACTTTAATTCCTATGAATGTCGAATGGGGTTTTCCAAGATGGAAATGCAAAGCCGGCAGTGACTGTAATCCTAGCTACCCAGGAAGCTGAGATATGAGGATTGTGGTTTGAAGCCAGCCCAGGCAGAGAAGTCTGTGAGACTTTTATCTCCAATAAACCACTAAGTAAAAGCTGGAAGTGGTGCTATGTTGCAAGCGGTAGAGTGTTTCTTGAGCACAAAGAGGCTCAGGGACAGTGTCCGTGCCTTTAGTTCAAGCCCTAGGACTGAGAGGAGAGAGAGAGAGAGAGAGAGAGAGAGAGAGAGAGAGAGAGAGAGAGAGAGAGGATTGTTAGCCCAATGAGCTGCCTTCCCATAACTTAGCAATCTCCTTCTCCTTTCCACAGCTTATCATGCTCCCTTCCTAGGCAACACTAGGCCCATTTAGTAAAGGGGTAAATAGTCAGCCTCCAACCCCCCTTTACCTTGGGATGGCACTTCTCTGGGGCACCTGCCACCAAATAAACCAACAAGAGCCCCTTAGAGTGACCTTCAGGTCTGGGCAACTGCAAGGCCCCTTATCTACTACTTGGGCAGCAGCCATAAATCCTAATCTACCATGATAAAACCCCTGGTCCTCATGTTCATATCAGGTCTCCACCTCCTAGCTTCTTCTAGCCCTTCCTAAACTTCCTAGGTTATATAAGTCACCTCAGACAATAGCTGGTGTTGCTTCTCACTTCTCTCTTGTGAGAAGGGGTCTTGCCAGCCCCTTGATCAGCAATAAACCTTTCTTATGTTCTTTGTACCTGGATGTCTGTGTGGTTTTCTGGTAAAGCCTAATATCTGCTAACAAAGATGGAAATGTAAGACTTATTTTTACATCTTGGTGAGACGTTGATCAGTTGATGAGTTTTGAATCCCTTTCCCTGGTACATAGTTTGATTTCCCACTCTCCCCTTTAATGATCCCATTGGATGCATAGATAAACCTAATTTTAAAGTAGTCCAATTTCCGTCTTTTTCTTTATAGTAGTACTTATTGTGTGAAGAAAAAAAATTACCAGTGACAAAAAAGATGAAGGGATTTCCTCTATCTTATCAAAGTTTTGTTGTGTGGCTTTTTTTTTACATGAAGATCAATAACCTATGTAAAATTTCCATTTACATATTGCTAGAAATTGAGATCAGCATCAAATGACATTGATCAAATGATCGAGACCCATTGTACTAAAAAACTGACAACTGGAACTGAACTCATTTGTAGAACTTCTTAAAGATAATAAAAATATTCCCAGCACCATTTGTTCGAAACAAACAATCCTCTATTTTACATCATACATAGAATAGCCCCATTGGCAGCCAGCTCATTGTAGTATTGAATTATTTATCAACTGTTGTATCAACACAACACTGTCCTGGGTACTTTAGTTTCTTTTGTCTATTTTCTTGTTAGCTTTTGCATCTACAGGTGCTTGAACTCAGGGCCTGGGGGCTGTTCCTAAACTTTTGTGCACAAGGCTGGTGCTCTACCACTTGAACCACACCTCCCCTTCCAGCTTTTGGCTGGTTACCTGGAAATAGAGTCTCATGGACTTTCTTTAGCAGCTTGGCTTTGATCTTCAGATCTCAGCCTTCAGGGTGGTAGGACTAGGGGTGTGAGCCACTGGTAACAAAGTCTTATATTGGCTATAACAAAATTTTCCTTTTTTTACTTATGTCAGTATTGGGACTTGAACTCAGGGCTTCCCCGTTGTTTTTTTGTCAGCTGTGGAGATTAAATTCTGGGCCTGGGTACTATCTGGGTGCTCTACCACGGCACCACTTCAATTTTCTGAGTGGTATATTGGAGATAAGAGTCTCACTGACTTTCCTGCCTGGACTGGCTTCGAACTGGAATCCTCAGATCTCAGCCTCCTGAGTATCTGGGATTACAGGCGTAAGCCACTAACGCCCGGCCACATTTTTTTAAAAAACAGTTAACTGGAAATGAGTGTCCCAAATTTATCAAAGCTCAGGCTGGCTTTGATCATAGAAACAGTTTTTGCTAAAAAATAAAAAATAAAAAAAAATTGGACTCCTTACTTAGATCCACAATTAACTGAAAAAATAAAAACCTGACCTCCCTCTGTCCATTGTGCATCCTTTGCTCTAATTCTCCCTCCTGGCTGTCATGTTGGATGCCAGGAGACAAGGGACATAAACTACTTCTAGGGAAAGGAGGAGCTGAGCCAGGAACCTGTCTACCCTCCAATGAACACAATTACCTATCATGTGAAACTGTACCTTAGAGCCGCAGTTATCAGTAATCGTCTCAGGGGGCCAGAGTTGTCCCTCCTCCAGTAATTATGGTGATAGCAACCCTTCTGGAACTTTTATAGAACAAGAAGAGCGAGAACACTTTGTCTGGGACTATTTTTGCTTCTCTTCTCCTCCTGCTCCAGCCTTTCCTCTATGCAAAGCTAACCCTCATGTTAATGTCTTGGTGGATGAAACACATTGGGCTAGGGTTAGCAATTTTGTTTTCTCTGCCTTTCACCACTACTTCTCTGTCTCTGTCTCTGTTTCTCTCAGGGTTTTTTTTTTTTGGTCAGTTGTGAGGCTTGAACTCAGGGCCTGGGTGCTGTCCCTGAGCCTCTTTGTGCTCAAGGCTAGCCCTTCTGCCGTTTGAGCCACAGCCACACTTTTTTTGGAATGGTTCACTAGAGATAAGACTCTCATAGGAACTTTTCTGCCTGGGCTGGCTTCCAACTGTGATCCTCAGATCTCAGATCTCAGTTTCCTGAGTAGCTAGGATTACATGTATGAGCTACCACTGCCCAGCCTCTTTTGGGTTTTAAAACAACAACAACAACAAAAGCATTTGTTTTTTGGTTGGTTGTAGGGCTTGAACTCTGGGCCTGGGTGCTGTCCCTCAACTCTTCAGCTCTACCACTTGAGCCACAGCACCACTTCTGGCTTTTTCTGCGTATGTGGTGCTGAGGAATCGAACCCAGGTTCTCATGCATGCAAGGCAAGCACTCTACCACTGAGCCACCTTCCCAGCCCAACCAAAACATTTGTATTATCTTTAAGTAGTTGTACAAAGGAGTTGCCGATCAACAAAGCAGTTGAGGAATACAGGGCACCTTGATCCATGTCACCTCTTTGAACTTTCTCACTCACTCCTCCCAGCTCATCCCCTTTCAGTTTTCTTAATTTTGTAGGGTATGTATTGATTCCCCCCCCCCCCCATTTAACAGAGCACTTATGCATCTTGGTCTGTGTCATCCCTGTGGAGAATTCAAATAGTATAATTCTCTAGAAAGACTAAGTCAAAGCCCAAAAAATAACTACCAGGAAATAGGTATTACAAGAGGGGGCTGGGGCAAAGGAGAGAAAGGTAGATGAATGAAAGGTGGGGGAAGGGGAAAGGATTCAGTTAAGAATTCAGTCAAGAATTCATTGTAGCTGGGCGCCAGTGGCTCACGCCTGTAATCCTAGCTACTCAAGAGGCTGAGATCTGAGGATCACAGTTCAAAGCCAGCCCTGGCAGGAAAGTCTGTGAGACTCTATCTCCAATTAACCATCAGAAAACAAGAAGTGATGCGGTGGCTCAAGTGGTAGAGCTTTAGCCTTGAGCTGAATCAGAGCTGAGGGACAGCGCCCAGGCCCAGAGTTCAAGCTCCACAACCGACCAAAAAAACCAAAAAATTCATTGTACATATATTGTCCAAACCACAAGATTAAGAAAAACAAGGGAAAGGGTGAGTTTAAGGGGAATGAAAGTGTTACCTGTGTATTGATAGCTCAATCAATTGATCCATCTGTCTTGATCTTGTACCAGTCCTGGGGCTTGAATTCAGGAACTGGGTGCTGTCCCTGAGCATTTGTGCTCAAGGCTGGTGCTCTACCACTTGAGCCCTAGCAGCACTTTCAGCTTTTTGGTTGGTTAATTGGAAATAATTTCATGAACTTCCCTGCTCAGCCTGCTTTTGAACCAGGATCCTCAGATTTCAGTTTCTTAAACTACTGGGATTACAGGTGTAAGCCACAGACACGCAGTTTAATGGGCTCTTTCCTTGGTGAATGGGGATGAGTGGCCAGCCCTGAAATCTGACACAGGTAATACCCCCAAATTAGACCTCATGCATTGGACTCAGTCTATGCATATGTTTTGATCATGTATTTGGCCACATTATTATATTCTATTATTCTTGTTAGCCCTCATCATGCCAGCTTTGTGTGTGTGTGTGTGTGTGTGTGTGTGCACGTGTGAATGCCAGTACAGGAGTTTGAACTCAGGACCTTGTGATCTTACTTGGTTTTGGTTCAAGGCTGGTGGTCTACCATTTGAGCTTCCGGCTTTTTGCTGGTTTATTAGTGATCAGAGTCTCACAGACTTTTCTGCCTGCACTGGCTTCGCACAGTGAGTCTCAGATCTCAACTTCCCGAATAGCTAGGATTACAGGGGTAAGCTACAAGTGTCCCTCATCAAGTTTGAAATTATTGTATATTCAAGTTTATCAAAGTAAAAGTATTTGGAGTAACTCATTGTTTTAAAGTAATTGGAGTAACTCATTATTGTTTTAATAGCTACATGATTAAGACAGCATCTTTGCTTGCTTCTTCTAACCATTTCTGTCTTCTCTCTTTGTCCAGATCACAATCACCAGTGGTTTATCTAATTAAGTAACATTTCAAAGAATTGATATTTGCCTTGGTTGATTATCTCAATTGAGTGTTTGCAATTGCTTTTTATTAATTACTGTTCTTATCCTTTCTATTTTCTTTGAATTGCTCTCACTCTTTTCTAGCTTCATTCTATAAACACTTAACTTACAAATTTGTGGGCCTTATTTTCTACTGTATACATTATTCATGAATTTTTATCTAAAGGCTCTTTCAGTTGCATTGAGAATTTTTTCTTTGTAGTATTTCCCTTGTTATTCTGTTAAAAAATATCCTAATATTCATTATGATCTTTTGTTAACCTTCAGGCTATTTAAAAACATTTGTGAATATCCAACTATTTTACATTGGCCATTTATAATGGAGTGGTGATGGAAAATATAACGTTAAGCATTTGGAACTTACTTAAACTTCCCTTATGACCCAACAAATAACCTTTTTTTAAAAAAAAATAAATCCTCGGGCTGGGAAGGTGGCTCAGTGGTAGAGCGCTTGCCTTGCATGCCTGAGGCCCTGGGTTCGATTCCTCAGCACCACATAAGCAAAAAATAAAAAGCCGGAAGTGGCGCTTTGGCTCAAGTGGTAGAATGCTAGCCTTGAGCTGAAGAGCTGAGGGACAGTGCCCAAGCCCAGAGTTCAGACCCCATGACCGGACCCCCCCAAAAAAATAAATAAATCCTCCTCATGGACTGGCTAAAAACATGTGTTCTGCAGTTTGTGGCTTAATGCTCTATTTATATCCACTAGGAAAAGTATTAGTGAGAGTTGGTAGTTTCATTAAAATTTTTTTTTGAATTTCTACAAAATGAGAAATTTAGAATTTTCTATCTTGCAGCATTGTGAAATGACCTTTCTATAAAACCTTTTCCACTCAGGTCTCTTATTTACATTATTCATCTAACAATATCAGAATTCCTTTGATAAGCACTTTTATGTGATATCTTTTCTCCATCTTTTGATTTCAGCTTTATCCTATCTACATTATGACTAGTATATATATCTTGATTTTTAGGAGTAATGTGACTAATAATATTTCCTTACACCTGAAATCATTTGCTTGCATTACACTTCATATAATTATCTATATCTGTAAAGCTTTATATATTTCTGTGTTCATTTTATTCTTTTTTTTTTGACCTGGTTTTGGGTTAATTAGGGATCTTATTATAATCATTTTTCCCTTTAGCTTAGAATTTATATGCTTATTTTTATATATTTTCTTCTTTTCTGTCTAATTATTATTATTTTTAATTGTTCAAGTGGGCTTCAATTCAACAGGTCAGTTTATTTGAGCAGAGATATCCTTATATGATTCAGGCTGGCCTTGAACTCATGAGTCTCCTACTATACCTTCAGAGTGCTGAGATTACACATCACCTGTCTAAACACATTTTTCTATTTTGTTACTACTTGCCCCAGAAATTACCCTTGACTTACATTCTCCTAGTCAATAAAATTACTTTAACTTACCCACCTGTATGTACATTTTTCATCACTATGAGATTGTAGTTAGATATTGTGTCTCTGTGTGGGGAGGGGTTGAGGAGCCAGTACTAGAGAGCTTGAACTCAGGTTCTGGAGGCTGTCCCTAAGCTTTTTCTGTCAAGGATGGTGCTGTACTACTTGAGCCATAGCTCCACTTGCAGCTTTTTGCTACTTAGAGATAAGAGTCTCGTGGACTTTCCTGTCCAGGCTGGCTTCAAACCAGGATCTTCAGGGCTGGGATATAGCTCAGTGGCAAAGCGCTTGCCTAGCAAGCGTAACGTCCTGGGTTCGATCCCCAGTACCAAAAAAGAAAAGACAAAAAAAAATACAGTTTAAAAAAAACCCAAACAAACCAGGATCTTCAGATCTCAACCTCCTGAGTAGCTAAGGTTACAGGTGTGAGTCCTTGGCACCTGGCTTTTTGTCTCTATTTTTATGTCTACTGTGGTACTGCATTTGTTTATGTGGTCAGTAACTACATAGATTTACACATCTGTAAGTGCTTACCCCAAACAGTAGGGTCTGACATCTACTAAGGTCTGACATCATCTCATAATCATGGACATTAATATTCTTTTGCACAGACATGTATGACTGACTATTCCCTTTAAGTACAATAAATAAAGACCGCAAAAAGCCTCGAGTTAATTCCAGTCAGGTTTACTACTCAGTAAGTGCAGATCTGGTTCTGGTGGTTTGGGGTGACTTTTTTTTTTTTGCCAGTCCTGGGGTTTGAACTCTACCACTTGAGCCACAGTGCCACTTCTGGCTTTTTCTGTTTATGTGGTACTGAGGAATCAAACCCAGGGCTTTAAGCACTCTACCACTAAGTCACATTCCCAGCTTGGTTTGGGGGTGACTTTTAAAACCTGAAATTGTCAATGAGAGGCTGCTGACCTGATTTGTCAGTGAGGAGATATTAACATAATATTATCTTTCTAGGAGTTAAAAATTTGGAAGCTACAACCTTAACACTATAAGTCCCACCTGTGTAGTTGATGAACGGGTCTACAGCCAGTACATTTGTGCTGGGGGAAAAATGGACCAATGAGATTGTACTTAATATCACATTAGTTGACCAATGAGATTGTAGTTAATATCACATAAGTAGACCAATGAGATTGATTGATTAACATCACAGTAAGTTCAAAGCAGAGGAAGCATTTGAACTTAGAATCTCATCTGGACTGTAGAGCATGAAGAAAATATTGCAATTGAATGACAAAACATGAGATTTTCAACCAAAAGACAAATATAGAAAGGAGAAAAAGGAGAGCCTCCCCCTCTTTCATAAAGGATGATACCTACCTCTTCTACATGCACAAGCTGAAAGATTTCCTTAGACTCATGGATTTCAATCAGAACAAAATTATTCTCCACATGGACCCAACATTGATCATATTAACTATACCGTCACTCATATCCATCCAAAGGAATGATCCAACATGCATTTTGTAACTCCACAGTTGGAGTTATGGCTGGGTGCCAGTGGCTCATGCCCATGATCCTAGCTACTCAGGAGGCTGAGATCTGAGGATCGCAGTTCCAAGCCAGCCTAGTCAGGACAGTCTGGGTTTATCTCCAGTAAACTACCAAAAAGTCCTGGTTTATCTCTAATAAACAATTTTTTTAAAAGCTGGCTTTTTTCCTTCTTGGACCTGTAGAAGCAAGATGGGTCACCAGCAGCTTTACTGGAGCCACCCCCGAAAATCTGGCCAGGGATCTTGCTCTTGCGGTGTGTGCTCTAATTGACATGGTATGATCTGGAAGTACCAGCTCAACATGTGCCTGCAGTGTTTCCACCAGTATGCGAAGGACATCAGCTTCATTAAGTTGGACTAAGTGATAGTCCTTGAATGGATTATCCAAGACATCAAACCCAACTAAAGACCATATTTGTACATAAAATAAAAATTCAAGAAACCTTCAAAAAAAAAACTGGAATTGGAGTTGTGGCTCAAGGAGCAGAGTGCTAGCCTTGAGCAAAAATCTCAGGGACTGGACCCAGGCCCTGAGTGCAAGCCTCAGGACTGGTGCACGTGCACGCGCGCGCGTGCGCACACACACACACACATACACACGCACACACACACACTATATATATATAGTGTGTGTGTATATATATATGTGTGTATATATATATCACATATATAATATATGGAGCTACATATATTTGTGTCACACACACATATATATAGGTGTACATATATGTATGCATGCAATATGTTTTGTGCATACGTGTATGTATGTCCAAATATACATATATGTACATGAGTTTGCTCATATGTGTACATATACATATGAGTATATATGTATATATATATATATATATGTATGGAGTTGTAAATTTTCATCTCATTAATCTCATGAAAAATCCCATGGGGTGTTTTCATAGAAAAACAAAAAACCACCCACAAACCTTATTCTCTTAATGGTTTCAGGTTTCTGGGCAGGATGGAGTAAGGAGTTAAATTTGTCCTTCCTAAACTGCTTGTTTTCACAACATCAAACAATTCCAAGAGTTGAAAGTGAATACCATTTTGAAAACCATTTCAAAGAGACGTAAACAATGTGTTTGCCACCTTACTTATCAGTTCATTATTTTAAAAAAAAAAGCAACTGAACGTGAATCACTTACACTATTAGGAGCTGTGGGAAGCAGAGAGAAATTTTCTGAAGTAGTTTTGAAGCAAAAGAAAAAGAAAAAAAATCAAAAGAATATAAACCACTCTGTGCTTTGGTTTGCTACAGGGAAATGACAGCTTTTACATGATCATGTTGGGAGAATGAATTCGTTTAATCTTTTAGGAAATTAATCTGGTAATATTAATTAGATTAAAAATATAATTAGACACAGCAAAATAACACCTTTGGGAAATCTACCCTATAAAACAAAAGGCACCAAGTGTAAACACCTGTATGCATGCTACCAGAATTTAAGGTCTGTACTTCTCAACAACTCTACAGCAAACTCAGGAGACAGAGAATAGTGGGAGGGGAAGAGATGTGTACTAGGACAGCCTTGAGTTTTGGGTGGTGGGGGTAGGTGGAGGGAGGGAAAGCCTAGGAATGTGAAGAGCTTTGATTGGATCCAAAGGGATTGCCAGGATTTAATCAGAAGAAAATCCCTGTCCTGTGGGAGGAGAGGAGGGGGGGTGAGGCATGTCTTCAGAGAATCAGCTACCTTTCCTTCTAAAGTTGTTTGGGGGACCAAACAACTCCTGAATTGGAATTTTCTTTTCACACAAACACAGTACCTGCCAGTCAATGAGAGGAAGCTGAAGAGGGAGAGGAAGGCAAGCATGAGCTTGGAACTTGGAACTTGTTTATGAAAGTGCTCTACCACTTGAGCCATGTCTTTTGCGTTGGTAATTTTTAGGTAAGTTCTTTTTCTTTTGCTAGAACTGTCCTGGACTGTAATTCTCCTATTTATACATCCTCACCACAGATTGGAATTATAGTTATGAACCCCATGCATAGGTTTTTTGTTTTTGTTTTTGTTTTTTTGTCGGTTGTGGGGCTTGAACTCTGGGCCTGGGCACTGTCCCTGAGCTCTTCAGCTCAAGGCAAATGCTCTACCGCTTGAACCAGTGCCACTTCTGGTTTCCTGGTGTTAATTGGAGATAAGTGTCTCATGGACTTTCCTGCCTGGGCTGGCTTCAAACCACGATCCTCAGATCTCAGCCTCTGAGTAGCTAGGATTAAGGTGTGAGCTATTGGTGCCCAGTGGCAGCTTTTGTAAATTTTTTTAATTTTTTTGTTAAGATGGGTTTATGATGAACTTCAGTACCCAGGCTAACCTGGAAACAATGAACCTTCCAAACTCAGACTTCCACGTGGCTTGGATGACAGGTGTGTAATGCTGTGTCCAGTTACTGATAGAGACGGGACATAGGGGGACTGGTCCTCATAGCTGGGATTGCGGGCATCAGCCATCACTACCTAACTCAGAGACTTTTTAGAATTTAAAATAATATGTAAAAAGGATTCATAGATAAAGGAAATGTGGTATCTAAACAATGAAGCTGGTGGCTCACGCCTGTAATCCTAACTACTCAGGTGGCTGAGATCTAAGGATCCCAATTTAAAGCAAGACTGGGCAGGAAAATCTGTGAGACTCTTATCTCCAATGAACCAAAAACAGAAAGTGGAGCTGTGGCTCAGCATGGTAGAGCCCTAGCCTTGAGCAAAAAAGTTCAAGGACAGTCTCTAGGCCCCAAGTTTAAGCCCTATGACTGACCAAGGAAACCAAAAATCAAAACCACAATGAAGTACCATACAGTCATAAAGAAGAACAAAATCATGTAGTCTGAAGGGAAATGAATGGAACTGGAGATCATGTATCTCGTTTATGAAATTTTCATAAAAATATGAAGAAGAAGAAAGATTATTTGGGAAGAGGAAGGAAACAAGTAGGTTGTATGTGGGGGGGGCTCCCTCTTGCTCTCTCTCACACACACACACACACACACACTCAACACACATACACACACACACACACACATACACATACATACAAATATCTGCTGGTTATCTCAGTCAGACCAGAGAAGGCAATGGGGATGTGAATATACTTCATATATACTACAGGGCTGGGAATGTGACTTAGTGGTAGAGTGCTTACCTAGCATGCGTGAAGCCCTGGGTTCAATTCCTCAGTAACACATACACAGAAAAAGCTGAAAGTGGCACTGTGGCTCAAGTGGTAGAGCTCTAGCCTTGAACAAAAGAAGCTCAGGGAGAGTGCTCAGGCCCTGTGTTTAAGCCCCAGGACTGACAAAATTTTTTTAATTAAAAATCTATATATACTACATATACAATCTGTATGTATGGAAATATTGTAATAAAATCTGTTACTTTGAACAATTCCTACAGATGCTACTAAAAGTTTACAAGGGTAGATCTTTAAGGCATCAGAAATAGAACCATGAAAGAAAAGCAGAAATATCAGCTTCTAATCACTGCTGCATACATGCTTTTAATAGTTTCAGTGTTAACTGAGCCCCTGCTCCATTCCAACTACAAAAGGTAGAGGAGACCTTTTTCCTACCACATTCACATTGTAAGGGAAAGGATCAGTAAGACTTATGTAAGTAAAACGATAGGACAGAGGTTGAGACTGTCAAAATTCGAACTCAGATTTAGAATGAGCAATCAAGAAAAGGCCCCTGGAATAGGAGTTGGCTTTTCATCAGAGAAGTGACCAGTGGAAATCCACTCTGGGAAACATATTTCTCCTTGTGTAAGAATACTGACCTTGAATTTCTATAGTGGGAGAATGTTTAAATGAATTATATTATTTTTGCTTTATCCAAGGAGATGCTATCCAAAAAAGGGTCCAATTGGAATCACACACTCAACAGACTTAACATTTAAGATGTCCATCTCTCTCTGAAGCAGCCTGCTGATACGACCCATTTAACTTCTCTGCATTGATGGCAACTTTTTTCTTCCAAGTTTGGAGCTAAAGGCCTTGGTGTCAGCTTTGTGATTGCCGTGATTCTTGGTCACTTGGCAAATTTGTGCCTCTTCCATTCTACTTTTCTCTTTAACATGCATCACTCTTCTATTTTTTACTTTTATTTTCATGTACCGAGGGGCGATTGTTTTGTAAGTCAGGTAATGAGTCCTAGTATATTGTATTTTAAAAATTAAGTTAGTAACTATGAGATTTGAACCCAGAGCTTTATGTTTCCTTTTGATGATTCTGAGTCTGAAGAAGATGTATTTAAGCCCTAGCTTCCTAGCCGAATGTATTATTGGAAATTTAGAGCAGCTAAAGTTGAGAATAAGCCTGTCCACAGAATAATCCTGGCAAGATGGGAGTGTAGGTAAAGTGACAGGAAAATTTATTAGAAGAGAAATATGGCAGAGAAAGAAAGAGGGCACGTGGCACAGACATGCCACAAGAAAACAACATTTCAGCCCATAGTGGCCATCTTCTGTGTTAGAGTTTGGCTTAGAGTTGAACAGGGAGAATTAAAATCCTTGGAAATGGCTTTCTGAGCCAGGCACCAGTGGCTCGTGCTCTTTATCCTAGAGATTCAGGAGGCAGAGATCTAAAGATCACAGTTTGAAGTCAGCCAGAGAAGGGTATAGGAAAGTCCTTGTGAGACTCTTATCTCCAATGAACCACCAGAAGAACTAGAGGTGGTTGAGTGGTAGCCTTGAGTGAAAGAGCTCAGGGACAGCACCCAGGCCCTGAGTTCAAGCCCTATGACCATCAAAAACAAAAAGGCTTTCTGATTGGTTGATCTTTTCCCTTTGAGTTCATGGCACCAAAGATGATACCACCACCATCACCATCACCACCATAACTCCTCCTCCATCCTAAGTTCTTCATTTTTTGGGCCTTTATTATTTATTAATATTATTATTTATTGGTCCTTTATTATTCTTTCTTTTGTAGCCCCTTGCCCTCATTTTGTTGTCGGGAAAGTTTTGGTTCATCAGGGTATCCTGCCATCTGCATGCTAGTTGTATAGGCCTCAATCCTCTATCTGCTTTCCTACCAACTTCTATTGTTTGTGCTTGCTAGGCAAGTTTGAGTCATGCTCCCTGCCCTTTTTGCTTTAGTGTTGTTGTTGTTGTTTCAGATAAGATCTTCTACTTTTCCTTTTTGTGGTCTCAGACCAGCCTTAGACCTTGATCCTCCTCCCTGTGTCTCCCAGTTAACTGAGATTACAAATGTACTTCATGGTGTCTGCCTGATACCCCATATTTTTAGACACCTTTGTTGCCTATTGTGTCTCACTCCCCTTTTGGTGGCTCAGAGAACAGTACCCCCAAAGTAGAGAGATCTGGCATGCTGAGACTTGGGATTAAAGGGGATTGGAAGGTCCCAGAAGCAACCTTGGCAATGAAGCTTCTCTGACTTTCCCCTGTATTCCCCTGTCCTCCTCTCACTTGTCTGTCTCCTTGTGGGATAACCCACAGGAACCACTCACCTCCCCCTGACTTTCTGTACAAGAGGTGGCATCCAACAGCTTCTGCTGCCTACTTTATCTGGTAGTTAACTCAACAATCTTCTTCTAGAAAACATCCTGTCTCCTTTATGGGAGGAAAGAAGGTTACACAAAGGTTAAGACGAGACTGGACAGGCTTCTCTGGCTGTCCTTTCCTTATCTGTTCCCATTAGGTTATGCCGTCTTGTTTAATTCCATTTAGAGGCAACCATCCATTGCTCATGGAAAAGCCCAATGACAACCACTGGGGATGGAGTCTTCGAGTCTTTACTCCTGAAGATTCCCAGAATCAGGTGAAGACAGCTCATTTGTTAGGGCTTTTGTCATGTTAACCTGTGTTTCATTCATAAGAATGTCCGCTGTGATTCTGACCATGGCGAGGAAAAGAATGTCCTTCCTTTCAAATACCACCACTGGAATAGAAGCACCAGAAAGTCCCATTTTGTTTGATATTTACTCAGTTTCCCCCAATGACCACCATGGTCCCCGATCTGTGTTTCACACTCTGTAAGCATGTACTGCATCCATAAATAGATGTGACACTTTAAAGACACTCACAAGTGTAAGTTTGTATGCACACATGCATACACATCAATATATAGATCGATGTGGGGGAGTATAAATCAGACTGCTCTCTTGACTCCATTAAGGGAATAAAATTAAAAGCAATGAGACAGTTATTAAGGTTTCTTTTCCCTTTAAGCATCTATGGAGTGATTGAATTCTTGTTATAGAGCTTACATTTGCGGGTTTTTTTTTTGGGGGGTAGACATTATAATTCAATTGTATAGAAAGTATATCAACATCAGGAAGAAAATGTACTTAAAGCATTTGAAGGCAAAGATTAACTCATCTCTCTGCTTTGATCCTTAAATGTCAGTACTTGAAGGGAAAGTCACATAAACTCTGACATGGAAGCTGCGGACACCATAAAAGATCTAGAACTTTCCACGCATTCCTAGCTTCTGAAGCTCAAGGCAGAAGCTGGTTCAGGCATCACCTGTATGTCACAGCCATGGGATGAAGCAATGAGCTTGGAGAAACTCACCTCCAGAGATGTTTTTACAGGCCCCACTCACTCCTGCCACTGCTAATACCCTAAGGAGGCTGACAACTGGTGGCCAACAGCATCTATGCTTTGTCACAAGAAGCAGTATGCAGGAACATATGTCAGCAAATAGTTGTGTTAACCGGTGGCACCCATGGCTTTTCCCCCTTGGATCTTCTGAGAAAATGAAGTGGGAATTTCAAGGGCTCCACAATAAGAAAGTATTTACAGAGCTGGGAATGTGGCTATGTGGTAGAGTGCTTGCCTAGCATGCATGAAGCCTTGGGCTTGATTTCTCAGTACTACATAAACAGAAAACGCCAGAAGTGGTACTGTGGCTCAAGTGGTAGAGGGCTAGTCTTGAGCAAAAGAAGCTCAGGGACAGTGCCCAGGCCCTGAATTCAAGCCCCAGGACTGGCAACAAGAAAAAAAAAAGGAAAAAAAAAGTTTTTACAAGTTATTATGGGCAAGGTAGAACTAGATTGAGCCATTGGTTGGAACAGAAGAACTGTTTGAAAGAACTGAGACAAGATCACTGTCTTCAATTATTTTTAAAGAAGCAGGTAGTCTTCTCTGTGAAGCCCAGAGATGGTCAGTAAAATTAGTGGAGGGAAGGATGAAACTGACAGTTTGATAGGAGGGACCATAAGCTGTCTGAAAATGACTCAGCCAATGGTGACACAGGTTACCAATTATAATAACAAGCCTCTCACTCCTGGAAGAAGTCACAAAGCTATGAGAACATAGGTAACCACAAACAACACATATTCTCTTCTTACTTTATACACATCAATTTTACTGGTATATGGCATTGTGTGCAGGTGGGAGATGGTATCCTTATACCATCTTTGCAGTTCTCCAGGTTTGCAAGTTCATGCATCAGGATATTTGGGTTTCAAGTGATAGGATGCTTTGCTGTTGCTGAAGGCAACATCACTAAAATACAAGCCAACCAACAAACAAAAGCACAAAACAGGGACTGGGAAGGTGGCTCAGTGGTAGAGTGCTTGCCTCGCAAACATGAGGCCCCGTGTTCAATTCCTCAGCACCACATAAGCAGAAAAAAGCCAGAAGTGGCGCTGTGGCTCAAGTAGTAAAGTGCTAGCCTTGAGCTGAAGAGCTCAGGAACAGAGCCCAGGCCCAGAGTTCAAAACCCACGACTGATAAAAAACCAAACCAAAACAACAGCAACAACAACAAAAACAAGCACAAAATAGAAAGAAATCTTGGCTTTAGCTGCATGTTGACCCAATTAATAATTTTAAGGTTTAAAGTTTTTCTTTTTTAATTTGTCAGTCAGATGCATTTTACATGCTAATATAGACCCTCAGTGATCCTAGATTCGTTTATCTTCATACCTAGATGTATTCAAAAAGGCTTCATCCCTTCCTCCAATGATTTCATGCATAAGTCTAAAGGAAAAGGCCTTGAATCCACCTATGATGTGGTCTCAATAACCAAGCAGATGGGGCCTAATAATGGGCTATCCTGGATCATGAGCTCATCCATCTCAGAGGTAAGACAGGATCCTGGAAATGACAGCTCTGCCAGTGAAGGAGACACTCTTCTCCCAAAAGAATACTAAACATGGGCAAAGTATGGGCACAAACACCTGACCATGGAGGTGGGTTTAAGAGTGCCAAGGGTTATAATCCATCTTTTATAAATTGTAACCAAGAAGCCACTGAGACCCTCAAAGACTTTGGCTTAGAGAATTTTCCAGTAAAGAAAAAGAAGGAGGAGGAGGAAGACAAAGACAAAGACGAAGATGATGATGATGATGATGATGATGATGATGATGACAACGATGACTAGGAGAAGGAGGAGGAGGAGGAAGAAGAAGAAGAACAAGCCATCATTCTGTTCTTACCACTGCTCTCACAGTAGGATGTCCTAGGATAAGGAGAGGCTGCCACCAAATGGGAGTCTGGAACAGATGGGAATTGCTTTTATTTTCTTGAAATAGCTACTGATCTAGAGATGTTAAGATTAGGGAGGGTAATGGGTTTCCATTTGTAGGAACCTGAGTTATGGAAATCAACCAAGCAGAAGGAACCATTAGTCATCCTTTCCTCATTTAGATCTCTGCAAACAAAAGACAACCATACACCTGCATGTGTGTGCACACATACGTGTGTGTGTGCACAAGTGTGTGTGTACATGTGAGATGATGTGATGTGTTCCATTCTAATATAAATGCAGAGACTCTTGAAGTATGTGTGAAATACATATACTCTGTATAGCTCTAACCCCCAAAGCACTACCATGGGTAAGAGAAAATTTGGGGGAGCACTTTGCCCCAGTTCAAGTCTTGACTCCCTTCCTTGCCAGCTTTGAAACTTCATGCAAACGATTTTACATTTCTGGATCTTGCTTTGTTCATCTCTTACTAATAATAGCAACAACCATATAAAATAAGGGATTCAATTAAAATGGATAAGTCCAGAACTGGTGGCTCACATCTGTAAACCCTAACTACTCAGCAGACAGATCTGAGAATTGACGTTTAAGGCCAGCCCAGGCAGGAAAGTACATGAGACTCTTACCTCCAAGAACCCACTAGAAAACCAGAAGTAGAGCAGTGGCTCAAAATGGTAGAGCACTCACCTTGAGCAAAATTTGCTCAGGGACAGAGCCCAGGCCCCGAGTTCAAGTCCTATGACTACCACCACCACCACCAACAAAATTAAAATAGACAATGAAAGGTATTTAGTTGAGTAAATCACTGAAAAGAATCACAAAAAGTCGGTAAGGTTTGCAATCTATGTTATTAGTGCCACCTACTTCCTTTGTGATTGGATGCAAATCACTTGCCACTCCAGGCTTCTGTGTTAACTTCTAGACAAATTATATTGTGTTCACAGGGGTGAATAGCTCCAGTGCTATGACAAATTCTGCTCTGGGAATTAAAAGCCTTATGCTTTTCTTCCCCTGTTTCTGTCTAAAACAATGTTCTGAGTTTTCAGAAAAAAAAAACTCCAGACATAATAACAAACAAGGAAGTTAAAGTAATAATGAATAATTTCATATATGAAAAATTCCATATATTTATAATGGCTTAAACCAGTGCAATTCTTCATAAACAATTGTGTATGTATGTATGTATGTGCCAGTACTCAGGCTTGAACTCAGGACCTCAAGCTTTTACTTGCTTTTTTCACTCAAGATTGGTGCTCTACTACTTAAGCCACTTCTAGTTTTTGCTGGCTAGTTGGAGCTAAGAGTCTCACAAACTTTCCTTTTCTGGCTGGTTTTGAACCATCAGTCTCAGACTTCAGCTTCCTGAATAGCTAGGATTACAGGTGTGAGACATTGCTGCCTTGGTTAAAGGTAGATTGGAGAGAGAGAGACAGACAGACAGACAGACAGAAAGACAGACAGACAGAAAGACAGACAGATAGATGGACAGAAAGACAGACAGACAGACAGACAGAAAGAAAGAAAGAAAGAAAGAAAGAAAGAAAGAAAGAAAGAAAGAAAGAAAGAAAGAAAGAAAGAAAGAAAAAGAAAGAAAGAAAAAAAAGAAAAAGAAAGAAAGAAAGAAAGAAAGAGAGACAGAGAGCAAGAGCTCTGAAACTGGTGGTTTATATGAAATGAATTATGTCCTTATCAAACAGTGCTTGAGAAATGTATATTAAAAACCTTCAGAGAGGGAGATTGAAGAAAATACACACAAATTTTTCAATCTTGCTTGGTAAGGTAAATTCATCATCATTCATTAATGGTTGACTTGAATGTCTGAAAAATAATTGAAACAAACTCACTCTGAGCCCAGAGAAGTAATTAAAAATGAAAGATAACAATTTCCAGAAGTTAAATTTCTGACTATGTCATCAAGATTTTTCTTTTCTTCCAACTTTTTTTTCCCTCTCCCAGAAAAGATGATTGGCTGGATATGAATGGAAATGTTCCCTTTTGGAATTCCCCCATCTGTCACTGTATAAAACCGAGCTGGGAGAAAAGTAATTTTGGACACTTCAAATGGAGTTGAAGGAACACAGGTAGGCTAAGGAGTACAAGAAGGCCATGCTCAGGAACCAAAGCACCAGTTGTAGGAACTCAGTCCTGTAAGGGAAGAATGGGGGTGAGAAACAGCAAAAGTACTAACAAAGCCAAATTATTCTTCAATACCATAGATACATTCCACAGGTACCCTACAGCACCTACTGATGCATGTTAGCTTTTATGATCAGACTTAATATAGTTAAACTGCTCCTGTTAAGAAAGACTAGTGCTGACGTGTATGCATGCTGCACTAATGCAATTGTCTGTCAACAAGCCCAAGAAAATGAAATGAAAAACAAAACATGGCACTGAAATTTCTTGCCCCCCTTTCAATGTGGAGGTACTGAAGGCACATAACAAGATATAGCATTCATTCCTTCATCTTTGGTGGCATAAATCCTCACCATGATATTCTCCCAGGGTAGTCTTGGATGCCAACTAGAGTACATTCCATGCCATTTTTTTTTTCAAGTTATGGAGCTTGAACTCAAGGCCTGGGCCTGGTCCCTGTACTCTTTTTTGCTCAAGATTAGCACTCTACCACTTGAGACACAGTGCCACTTCTGGCTTTTTCTGTTTATGTGGTACTGAGGAATCAAACACCGGGCTTCATGCATGCTAAGCAAGCATTCTACCACTGAGCCACATTCCCAGACCTCCAGGACATTTTTTCTAGACCAGCTCATGCCCTTACCACCCCTCTCCCCCCCAAAAAAAAGACTTTTGTGTTTATTTATTGATTTTTAATTTTTAAAATTATCTTTAGGTAGTTGTACAAAGGAATTTCAATTCAACATGCTAGCATGTGAGTACAAACATCTTTGTTGTTGTTGTTGTTAGCTTTAGGGCTTGAACTTGGGACCTAGGTGCTACCCCTGAACTCTTTTACTCAAGGCTAATGCTCTACCACTTAAAGCCACAGCACCACTTCTATGGTTTCTAGTAGTTTATTGGAGATAAGAGTCTCATGACTTTCCTGCCTGAGCTGAAGCTCAACTGGGATCCTCAGATCTCAGCCTCCTGAATAGTGAGGATTACAAGCATGAGCCACCAGGGCCCAGCTAATGCAACTTGATCTACATCACCCCTTCCATCATTCTCCCCCACCCCTGTCTCTCCCAACCACACCCTTCCCCTCATTACCCAATTCCATTTTCCCATATGTACATTTAGTATTATGACTGTCTTTTCTCACCCTTCCCCTTCCTCTCTCCATTCATCTGCCCCTCCCTCCCTTTGACCTCCCATACCAACAACATATGTTTCAGCTTCCTGGCATTCCTTTGTTCAATTGTAAGTTAGTTATTCAAAGGAATTACGCCATTGGACTCCTTCCCTGTGTACTCCACACTTAATATGTGTGTGTGCATATATATATATATATATATATATATATATGTATGTATGTATATGTATATATACATATAACCCTGCATTGTGTTTACATATATAATTTAGATTTAAATTCTACCTATGAGGGTGGGGGAAGCATGCATCTTTTGTCTCTCTGCATCTTACTTAACATACTTTTTTTTCCAGGTCCATCGATCTCCCTACAAATGATATAAGAATTTTAGCAAGCAATATAAAGGAATCCACTAATAATTTCCACCCCGTTCTTAGTGATCTTCTTAGACCTTATTCTAAAAGTACTAAAATACATTTATTCAGTTATTCAATTTGACTTAATTGAGTTTCTTTCACATGCAAGAGACTCTTTTCAAACGTTTTTTTTCCACAACAATGAAAACCCAACAAGTCTGCCCTCAAGCTCCTGACAGAGACAAAAGAGAAGGATGCAATCAGTTTCAACACAGAATGGTTTAAGATCAGGTGGTAGAGGAGGGAGTGAAGATGTGGAAGGGACAAGGCGATCAAGATGCATTGTAGACATAAATTGCTTTGTTAAATGGCAATACATTCAATACACAACCAAAGGTTTAAGGAAAGTGGTAGGGTAGGGGTGAGAATGTTAAAAGGCGTAATATTAGACATTGATCAAGAGGTGCTGTATTCATAAATTGGTCTATTGAATGGCACTTTGTACAGTTACTCAAAGTAAATAAAAAATATTTTTAAAAAAGATCAAGCTACCCCATAAACTAGGTGCCTGGTGACTCACGCCTGTAATCCTAGCTATTCAGGAGGCTGAGATCTGAGGATCATTGTTTGAAGCCAGCCTGAACAGGAAGGTTTGTGAGAGTCTTACCTCCAATTAACCACTGAAAACAGCCAGAAGTGGAACTGTAGCTCCAGTGGTAGAGCACCAGCCTTTGAGAGACAGCACCCAGGCTCTGAGTTCAAGCCCCAGGGTCAGCACAAAATAAATCAATAAATTTTAAATATTTGGATAGTCAGACAGAGATAGATAGATAGATAGATAGATAGATAGATAGATAGATAGATAGATAGATAGATAGATAGATAAAAAGATCCATCTACCACAAACAGAGGAATGGTTGCCTGTCAGGCTATACAGAGGAAATCTACAGTCATAGGAACAGGAAAGAGTTTTCAAAGGTGAATTTCAATAGAGTGGGTGGTGTGGGAAAAGTAACAACATAATTAAGAGGGCAAGAATGTTGCTGTCTCCTTGAGTTCTTGCTCCTGCCTGAAGATGGAGAATTCTGAAAATATCCCATCCCTCCATCTGTGCTGTTTCCATATAAGCAGGTAATGTGATTTCACATCGGGGGAGAAGGCAGTCCACATTACAATGTATATCCTACCAAATGAAGAGGAGTGTGGAGAAGGGGTAGAGAGGGGAGGGATGGGTAAGAATGTTGCAAAGGGTGACATTTTGATCAAGTATGTGCTATTCATAGGCTGCTTTGTGACATGACAACTCCTTTGTACAACTTAAAGGTAATAAAAATAAAATAATAACATCCCATCATGGAAGGACCTCAACCTGGCGGTTTCTCTGCATGGGAGAAGACAAAGGTAACTCATTTTATTTATGATGACTGGTAATACAATGATTGGGGATATTCTTGACACATGTTTTGCATTGTTTACATAGACACAAATGTGTACGCCAGCCCCATACACACATGGGGTGGTATAAAGTACTGCTCAGTTGTCGAGGATGCCGGTTTTTATCTGGTCTGTCACTCTGGGTGGAACTATCACCTCACATGGAAGGGAGAAAAGCTGCCCGTGGATAGAAATAGAAGAGTAGCACTTTTTTCATTTGGCTAGTAGATGGCAAGCTGGCAGAAGACCAACTCCAGGCCGCGAAATGCACGCTGGATCCCCTGTTGAGGGGGAAATGGACAGCATTTCAAGAGGAGGCTACAGGTGCTTCTGTGTGCACCAGGAAACAGCTGAGCTTTTAGAGGAATAAAAGCTCGTATTTTAAACATGACAACTGTTATGCCTTTTGTATTTTCTGTAATTATTGCCTTTTTGTTCTCGAAGCGCTAAAGTTCTTTTGAAAATGTCAGCCTGTCTCAGCTGAGCAAAGGAAAACAAGGAAAGTGGCTCGGATTCGTGCATTTGTAAATTTCCAGAAGAACAGGCTCTCAGTTTTAAAGGGCCCAGTATGGTGGCCACCACAAGGATCTTATGGAGACAAACATTCAGGGAAGGCAGCATTCTGGAGGATAGCCGGGACCCTTTCATCAGCCATCACATTTATTTATTTGTTTGTTTGTTTATTTATTTTCCCCACAGACTTTCTATTTTATCGCCTTTTGAGAGGTTTTTACTTCCTAATCTTTGCCTAATCAAACCTTTTCTTCCACAGAAAGCCTCTTTGCATTGTAGAAAATACAAAAAACGGGGATAGGCAGAAAGCAGGAAATCAAAATGAACCACCAGTCTCTTGCCTGAAAAGATGACACTCTGTGGTCCCTGTAACATGGCCCTTAAGCTTTTCATACAATCATATAGGAATATCTAAACATACACATAGGGGATCACAAAAGTAAATAGAATTTGGTAGTTGTTTATCAGTTTTATTCCTGGGATAGAAATTTTCAGCAATGGCACAGCATTCTACAATGCCTTAAAACACCTCTTGATTGCTAGGCACTTAACTTGGTTCCATTTTTATTACATTTAATATGACATTATGAAAACGATATTTTATGTTCACTGGAGAGAAGGAAAGAGGCAAACTTTATCACCTAAATCCTTTTCTGTTCATGGAGACTTTTTTTTTTAAATCCCAACTTCTGAAGCTTCTTCAAGCAAATCTGCAATAGAAATAAGTAAGTTTTGTCCATAAAGGGCCATTTGAAACTGCTCATCTCTGTGACTGTAGCCCAACCATTAGAACAGACATAGGTGATATGTAAACAACTGGCTATCAACATGTTTCAATAAAACTTTATTGACATAAGAAAACAGTGGAGTGGGCCAGACAACTGAGCCCATGAGTCCTAAGCTTTGCCAGGACATTTCTAATAATGTTCTGCTTTTTAACCTCCAACTCCAAACTAACTTGTTCTATCATGTTCAAACATATATCGTGTACTATATATAAATGAACATAAGTAAATGTATAAATAAATAGGTAAAATGTATTTATATAATATATATTACATATGTCATATAAGATGTTATATAATATATTATATATATAATAACAACATTTGATGGCCCAGCTTCCCTGGGAGCCTTAGGAGTGACAGGTGACACAGCCTAGAATATAGGGCAGTTAATATCCTAAAGGGCTATCTATTGCCAATGAGAGACTCTATCACTCTCTCCTCTACCATCTTTCAGAATGTTCTGAGGTTCTCCCAAGTTTCACCCTGACCGCAGTAATAGAGCACACCTAAGTCTGGGTTAAATACGCTGTGTTTTGGGCTCTACTGTCCTGCTAACCCTGGTCAAGCCACATAGAATATCTTTGAGGTGAAGTGATTTCACAATCAAACCCAAATTAGAACCAACGACTTGACTGTTAGTACATTTGCAGAATAGTGAAGCTGTTGTCTTGATTTTTAGGGGTGTGTGTGTGTGTGTATGTGTGTGTGTGTGTGTGTATACATGTGTGTGTGTGTATACATGTGTGTGTGTGTGTCAGTTGTAGGGCTTGAACTCAGGACCTGGGAGCTGTCCTAGAGCATTTTTGCTCAAGGCTAGTACTCTACCGCCTGAACCACAGTTCCTCATATGGTTTTTTGGGTGGTTCATTGGAGATAAGAGTCTCATGGACTTTCCTGCCTGGGCTGGCTTTCAACCTCGATCCTCAGATCTCAGACTTCTGAGTAGCTAGGATTATAGGCATGAGCCTCAGGGCCCAGTTCAAGCTGTTTTTAAGAATATGCACTTACAAGGAGGCTTCTTAAACTTTCAGAGTGAAAAAGAACATTCATTCATTCTCTCTCTCTCTCTCTCTTTCATTCTACGCCCACCAAAGACCCAGAGCCCAGGTGTGCCCATTCAGAAAATCATGAAGAAGACAGGAACTGGTCTGAAATCCTGCCAGGGTTCCAACTGTCATCTGGCTTCTGCCCCCAAAATCCAACCTGTCTTCAAGTGAGTTCTGTTGCTCCTTTGTCACCTAGAAGCATACATCAGGCCTTTCCATTTGAGGCCCCAGGAAAGGGGAAGTATGTTTCAGAGGTCAGGTTCTATTTTAGGATTACAATACAATAAAAAGAGCATGAAGCATCTAGTCTGCACTCCTGTACCTACACTACTGACTTCTCAGTGCCCTGGAAAGTGGATATCAGCCTTGGAGTGCTTGTGCCCTCCCCATGTGTTCTCCCCTCGCACTCAGGTTGCAGCTGGACATTCATTCTATTTCCACCCACAGGCTAGGCACCAGGCCCTGGAGTAAGGGAAGTAGCAGTACTTTCAGAAGCAGCTTTCATCTACTGAGGACAGGAGTTGGTGAGTGAGTACATCAGTTTTATGGTATTGATCAGTTCTCAGATGTCTCTGCAGTCTCTCAGAAAGGTCCCTGTGAGGATGGGGCCATGTCAGCCCACTCTGGAAATGCACTCCGTGTCAAACCTTTTGCCATTCATCTTCCTCATCCCACTTGCTCATCCCCC
This sequence comes from Dipodomys ordii, assembly GCF_000151885.1. Taxonomy (NCBI): domain Eukaryota; kingdom Metazoa; phylum Chordata; class Mammalia; order Rodentia; family Heteromyidae; genus Dipodomys; species Dipodomys ordii. Next base: position 674,540 of record NW_012267416.1, read on the forward strand.
AGGGTGTGTGTGGGGTGGGGGTGGGGCTGCACTTCCAAAATATTTATTTGCATCCAGATCTTTCGCCATGTCCTTGCTGGACCATACCTCCATTCTACCTATCTCACATAAAAGAGTCTTAAAAATAAGAAGGAGAGTCACCAGCGCCACTTGGTAAACTCCAGAAGAGCCAGGCCGGCTTAACTTACCATAGTAAAACCCCTGAGAGTGAAGAAATGAATGGCAGAATGTGATCTTACCCACTAAAGAGCAGGAAGAATTTACACTGAGGTGTTTGGCAGAAGTGACCCATGCTGTCAATGTTAGGGTGTCCTCTCTTGTCCATTCCTTTCCTCTGAATCTGATCTAGGTGGTTTGGGGGTACCTAAAGAGGCCCCAGAGTCACTTAGGACCTTTCTAATTTTTCCCCCTCCAAGTCTCATCGCCCATCTCCTCCATAAATGCAACCATGAAGAAGTCTTCTTTTAAATAACCATCACTGTCACATTTCTGCTTCGAATTGCTCGGCTGTCTGCACTTGCCTTTTAAAGTAATCGCATCAATTACCAGCTATCGCAAAAGGCAGTTACCTTGCTGCCAATCAAGGCCTAATGGGGTTTCCATGATGTTACAGAAAACAATCTATAATGGATTCCTTAGCTTCCTTTACCCCACCCCCCTTTCTCCACTATGAATAGTCTAGGGGGAGGCTTCCTATAAGTCAAGAGGTAGGAGGGAAAAGGAAGAAAAAAAAAAACCCTCAACTTTCCCTTAGACCACAATTCAAGAATTTGGAAGAAATGTAAAATTCAGTGCACTGTCTCATTTGATAGCTTTCACAGAGGTTTTGGTGCTTTCATAATTATGGCTGTGGGGCAAGTTCTATGGCCTGCTGAAAGACAAAGAGACTATCTATCTATCTATCTATCGATCGATCGATCGATCGATCGATCGATCATGGGGCTTGAACTCAGAGTCTGGGAGCTGCCCCTGAGCTTCTTTCTCTCAAGGCTAGCAATCTACCACTTCGAGCCCCAATGCCACTTCTAGTTTTCTGGTGGTGAATTGGCGATAAGAGTCTCACAGTCTTTCTTGCCTGGACTGGCTTCAAATTGCAATCCTCAGATCTCAGGCTCCTGGGATTATAGGCAAGAGCCACCAGCATCCAGCGATGATCTTTTAGAGCTCACATATGTCATTGCCCCCATCTTGATGCAGTGTCCTTATCCCCCCCAAATCCCTAATCAGTCCCCCAAAAGCTATAGTGCTTATAGACTGCCATGTGAAGAAATGAGGTAAAAGAGCTGAGTGTCAGTGGCTCACACCTGCCATCCTAGTTACTCAGGAGGCTGAGATGTGAGGGTCACAGCTCAAAGCTAGCCTGGGCAGGAAAGTCTATGAGACACTTATCTCCAATGAAGCACTAAAAGCTGAAAGTGGCATTGTGGCTCAGCATGGTAGAACACTAGTCTTGAGTGAAAAAGCTCAGGGACAGCACCCAGGCCCTGAGTTCAAGCCCCATGACTAATCAAAACCAAACCAAAGCAAAACGAAACAAAAAAGAAATGAGAAGAATGTCTTCTATCTGAGAAATGCTAGCAAAGAGCTCTGGCACTTGGCTATGGAGAAACCACCTGAGACAAAGAGGGATTTATTTCCACATGATCAAGACCACATGGCATGGCTGTGGGAGAGCTGAGACCAGTTCCCAGCTCTCCTGATCCTTCCTGGGGCTCCTATCCATGCTCCTCAGCTCCAATCAACAAAAATAAAAATGAGGAAACGTGTACCCGTTTATGTCTGTGCCTGTTTTAGTTATCTAAGAATCTTACGCTGGTGGAATTGCCCTTGCAGTTTCCCTACGCTCAATGCTTTCCTCACTGTACGTATGTTTCACATCCATTTTACTGTTTTATATTTTAGAGACCATGAATCTATTGAAGGTACACATTTTTCTATTTTTCTAGGTTTTCTTGTTACTAAGATAGAGAAGTTGGGCCAGTGCCAGTGGCTTATACCTCTCATTCTAGCAACTCATGAGGGTGAGATCTGAGGATCATGGTTTGAAGCCGGACGTGGCAGAAAGTCCATGAGATTCTTATCTCCAATTACCAACCAAAAACAACAACTACACAGAAGTAGAGCTGTGGCTCAAAGTGGTAGAGCACTATCCTTGAGTAAAAGATGCTCAGGAGCAGCTCCCGGGCCCTGAATTCAACCCTCAGGACACACACACACACACACACACACACACACACACACACACACACGAATGAGAAGTTGAATAATTTTAATCACTAGTATACCTTAAATCAAAACACATATTGTGCAATCCTGGTAATTTTGGTGGTATTGGCTTTTCTTGCCTGCTATAGATCTTCAGTGCCTACCACGCCTCATCATATCATATCTTCACAAACGGTATACAGTTTCCAGTATTTGTCTGATGGATGAATAGGTAGACAGAAAGAAGGAGGATTGAATGAATTTATCCTCAGGAGTCAGCTTCTTAAATTAGAATAGTAACTAATACTGATACCGTCCAGAAGTAATTTACTAATATAGATTCTAGGAGCTTAGACCCACTTGTTTTAAGTCAGTCATTATTCTTTTGATGTTGTTGTTGTTGTCATTCATGGCCCTTGAACTCAAGGCCTGTCTCTGTGCTCTTTTGCTCAAGGCTGGCACTCTACCACTTTGAGCCACAGCATCACTTCCGGTTTCCTGGTGGTTCATTGGAGGTAAGAGTTCTCACAGATTTTCCTGTCTGGGCTGACTTTGAACCATGATTCTCAGATCTCAGCCTCCTGAGTAGCTAGGATTAAAGGCGTGAGCCACCAGTACCAGGATCGTATTATTCTTTATGATAAGCTCACTCCTATGTCCTTACTCCACACTCAGTTATACAGAGTTTCATTCCATTACTTTGTCAGTTAGCTCAATTAACATTGATTGGAAACTGCCTATAGGACATACCTTCACCAAATTAGTTTACTTCCAAAATTGCTCACATCCTTGGCTAAACTAGAAAAAGAGTAATCAAAACCTAAATGTACTAGAAAAGAAACATTTGATCAGATTTCCCCATTTTCACACTAATTGCTCCTACATTTGTAAGCCAATGTCAAGATAGTAATCCATGTCTATATGTCTATTGTTCTTATCTTATTGTATTTGTTTATATTTATTTATTGTTACTTTTTTTTCTAGAGCTGGGTGCCCATGGTTCACACTAGTAATCTTAGCTTTCAAATCTTAGGGTTTCAGTCTGAAGCCAGCCTAAACAGGGAAGTCCAATGGATTAAGTAGATTTAAATGTCTCCAGTGAAACCGGTGACAGTGGCTCCCACCTGTAATCCTAGCTGTTTAGGAAGCTGAGACCTGAAGATTGCAGTTGGAAACCAGCCTGGGCAGGAAAGTCCTTGAGACTTGTCCCCAATAAACTATCAAAATAAAAAACTGGAAGTGGTGCTATGGTTCAAGTGGTAGAACGCTAGCCTTGAACAAAAGTAGCTCAGGGACAGTACCAAGGCCCTGAGCTCAAAACCCACATCCAGCATTCCCTGTCCCCCATCCTCCCACACCAGCCTGAAAAAAAAAAAAGAATAGAAAGGAAAGGAATCTCCAGTTAATGAAGACTTTCCTATCTAATTAAAATAGCAAAAAAATCTGGAAGTGTTTCTGTAGCTCAATGGTAGAGCACTAGTCTTGAGCAAAAAAGCTAAAGGATAGTATCCATACCCTGAGTTTAAGCCCTTTACCAACACACACACACACACACACACACACATCTCTAGAAATATGTATTTTGGAAAAGGTCCAAGGAGCATGTGGCAAAAGAGTTTCAGTCAAGTTAGCAGTGACTTTTCAAGTAGGAGGATTGATCAATTCCATACATTTTCACTGTAAATATTCTGACTCCTGTAGAAGGGTTGCCCATAAGATGCACCCTGGATTTGTTGTTTGTAAGTTCATAATGGTCTTAAGGGGTTAATGAAAACTATTGATCCTTTCTTAAGGAAAAAAATCTAATATGGCATATGCAGCCAAACATAAGGCACACAATTTTATTTATAATTTTAAGGAGTTGCCATTCCTCTTGTTAACCCTAGATTAAACACATTGTTTTGGAAAGACTCTTGCCTGTGGTGATAGGCTTAGAGATGGAAAGGCCTATTTTCACCCTGTAATGTTTCTAAACTCAGAATGAGTTTACCCATCAGTGTGTACATTGAGCTCAGTGGGTTTTCTTTTGTTTGCTTCCTATAGAGCTTTTATGAAATCAATAACCCAAGTTTCACAATCAATAGCACCTCTGAAGGAAGAGAATACAGCATAGCATTTGTGGATGTGGTTGACCAGGGCTGAAGTACAAAATGAAAACAAGATGTCTGCCTTCCAAGAGTTTGTGATTCAACAACAACCACAAAAAATCCACACTGATGTTTATGAAACAGATTAATCTCTAATCATTACTTGCCCTGGTTAAGTAATCATTGGTAAATCTTAAGTTTGAGTACGAATTTTTCTGAAGAAAGAGGTCTCAGGACAAAGTCAGAAAAAAAAAAACCAATAAGTTTTAAAAAGAAATTTGGATGGAGCTGGGAAGGTGGCTCAGTGGTAGAGTGCTTGCCTTGTATGCATGAGGCCCTGGGTTCAAGCCCTCAACACCACATAAACAGAAAAAATCAGAAGTGGCGCTATGGCTCAAGTGGTAAAGTGCCAGCCTTGAGCTGAAGAGCTGAGGGACAGCGCCCAGGCCCAGAGTTCAGGCCCCATGACCAACAAAAAAAAAAAAAGAAAGAAAAAAGAAAAAATTTCAGATAAAATAAAGAGTATAGGAGCAGGGCATCCTGGCACATCCACTCCCAGTGGTGCAATTTTATGATTGAGACAAATTAATATTCAAATTTGCCAGTGATTTATTTTAGCTGCTGTAGGTGAAGTTTACAAAATATTATTATTTATTTTATGAAAATGATGAAATGAATGTGGCTCATACCTGTTATCCTGGCTTCTCAGGAGCTGGGGATCTGAGGACTGAGATTCAAAGCCAGCCTGAATGGCAAAGTCTGAGAGACTCTTATCTTGAATTCACCACCACAGAGCCAGAAGTGGAGATGTGGCTCCAGTCCTAGTCCCTGAACCAAAAAGAAAAAAAAGATAAGAAAAGAAAAAGGAAAAGATGGAATGGGAAAGGAGTCACACACCTTTTTTGCATTTGATAGTGAAGTTAGAATTTGCTCTCCATGCTTCGAGAGAGCACTAGGGCAAGTCATTTAGTAAACAGAGATCTACAGCAAATATGGAATCATCATTCTCAGAAATCACAGAAACATGACATATCCCACTGAATGCTTCATGCCAAACATTCTGAACATTTTAAAAAAATGTGGTCATTCAAGGAAGATATAGTTCCTTTCCTGGAAACTTGATCATAACTTTTTTCTACAAATTGAGTGGCAGATTTTTTTACTTCCCGATTCCCACTCTCCTCCTCCCTATCCCAGCTCCCTAGAGGAAAGACATTTGAGTTTAGAGTCTGAGTCCATTATGGGCTCTAATCTCTAACTGGTTTATACAACATGGCTGAGGGTCAGGCCTCAGATGATGTCTTCTGTGGATGCCCTGGTTATTAGATTTTTATAGTAAACATTTCTGATATTCACTTTTATTCCTCCCTTCTTCTCTGTATTGTAATTTCTATTTCTACTTTTTCGTAAAGTTTTGTTAATACTACAAGCTGACATGACCTGTCCTAAGCTAAAAGAAGGTCTATATCCTTGCAAGCTTCCAGACAACAGAATGGTAGAAATATGAAGATCTCTGTGTCTGTGCATGCATGTGTGTGTGTGAGAGAGAGACAGAGACAGAGACAGAGACAGAGAGAAAGACAAAGAGAGAGACAGAGACAGAGACAGAGACAGAGACAGAGACAGAGAGACAGAGTTTGTATATGGCAGTACTGAGGCTTGAACACATTCATTCTTGCTTTTTTTTTCTTTTTTGACTCAAGGCTGGTGCTCTTCTACACTTCTGCTTCTGGCTTTTTGCTGGTTAGTTGGAGAGAAGAGTCTCTTGGGTTGGTCTGCCTGGGCTGGCTTTGAACTTGGATCCTTAAATGGAGGCAATATCTTTAAGCCCATGGAGATGTCTTGAGAAGTAGTTTGATGATCAGCCATCAGGACAATCTAGGTAAATTCCCAAAACAGCCAAGATATACTCAGGGAAAGAATTCAGGCTCCTCACAGTTGTGAAGAATAGAATGTGGCTTAGAGGTAGAGTATTTGCCTATCATGCATGAAGCCCTGGGTTCGATTCCTCAGTACTACCTATACAGAAAAAGTCAGAAGTGGAGCTGTACCTCAAGTAGCAGAGTGCTAGGCTTGAACAAAAGAAGCTCAGGGACAGTGCCCGGATTCTGAGTTCAAGCCCCAGGACTGGCAATAATAATAATAATAAGTATAATAATAACTATAATAGCAATTCTATTTAATATATTATTATTATTATAAAGAATAGAGTTCACTGGATGTTAGTGAAGAACTAAGCAGAAACACATCTTTTTTGAGGATCTTTGAGCTGAGGGACAGGAAGTATATACATAACTTTAGTTCAGACCAAGGGTCCTTAGGGCTCCTCTAAGTGTGGTATAATTTTCCCCAAATTATTTAGAACTAATGAACTAGATGTTGCCAGTTAGTACAAACTGAACAAGCCAAAAAAGAAGAGGTTATATAGGAAAAAAAAACACCTCTTCATTAAAGATCTATTTTAAATATACTAAGGAAAACATTTTAGAATGTCAGTGACACCTTCAGCAATAGCTGAGGGGTAATTAGACTTTAAGATCTATTATATCATGTTCCTAGAATATCACTGGCTTTTGGTTCCAGTGCTCTCTCAGCAAGTCAACAGATAATGTAGCTGCCCCAGGGACTTCATTTTCTAAGGAAGTTTGTACAGCCCTGGGTATTTGGCTAATTAATCGCTATTTATCATTTTAGACTTCCAGCGCATTAAACATGCCAACCATTAAAAGTGGAATGGCTCCCAAGCAAATCACACACACATACACACACACACACACACACACACACACACACACGTGCACATGCACACACATACATGCGTACAAATAAATGAGGATGCACATCTCAAGCTTATGTAGGATAGGGAACAACTGAAAGGAACTGAAAATCTGATACATCAATTTCTTTTCTTTAAATTACAGTGTATCTGTAATAACCATTTCAATATAGTCATTAAAAATTACATCGCAGCCAGGCATCAGTGGCTCATACCTGTATCTCTAGCTACTCAGCAGGCTGGGATCTGAGGATCACCATTCAAAGCCAGCCTGGGCAGGAAAGTCTAAGACTCTTATCTCCAACAAGCCACCAGAAAACTGGAAATGGTGCTGTGGTTCAAAGTGTGGTTCAAAGCGCTAATCTTGACTGAAAACTCAGGGACAGAGCCCAGGCCCTGAGTTCAAGTTCCAAATCTGACCAAAAAGAAAAATATTACATTGCATCAAAATGCTACTAGGCATTATTTGTCATGCTCAAGGCAGTGTTTATTTTCATTTTCTGTGTTCAGTTGTGTATGGGGGATGGTTCTCTTGGCTATTTATTTTCTAAAATGGCAGTGCTTAACTTCTGTAGTGAGAAAAGAATGAAAATTTCAAAGTAGGTGAAGAAGATTACCTAGTGAAGAAGATATTTGTGACCATGTTCAAACTATTCTCTGTTGTTAAAGAAGGTAAATAAAGGGGAATTTATTGTACAATGATGCTATCTAAAATGTAGGGATAGAAAAAACTTTATAGTGCATGCAGTAAAATGTTATTTTTTTTTATTTAGGTGTGTGTGTGTGTGTGTGTGTGTGTGTGTGTGTGTGTGTGTGTGTGTGC
>NW_012267416.1:684076-687067 GCF_000151885.1 Dipodomys ordii
GGAAGGAAGGAAGGAAGGAAGGGAAGGAAGAAAGAAAGAGAAAGAAAGAAAGGAAGAAAGAAAGAGAAAGAAAGAAAGGAAGAAAGAAAGGAAGAAAGAAAGAAGGAAAGAAAGAGACTAAACTCAATATCCTAATGACTATTTTTCTAGATAATTGCTGGATTGCATTGCTTTTTAAAAAATAACTACTATATTTTATTATACTTTATTTTTATTATATTGAAATTTTAAAAATTATTTTATTATACTTTATTCTTTCCTCTTATGTTTTGGTCACAAAAATCTAAAATACTTCCAATAAGCTCTAATACATTTGTATTCATTCTAAAGGTTTGTTTCATTCAGATTTTACTGAGAAATAAATGTGCTTCTAGAGAGAAGCATGTTACTTGGGCTTGAACTCAAGGACTCTCTACCTTGCTTGTATTGTTTGTTTGTTTCACCCAAGGCTGATACTCTATCACTGGAGCCACAGCTCTACATCTGGATTTTGGTGGGTTAATTGGAAATGATTGGCTTTAGACTGTGATCTTCAGATCTTAGCTTCTTTTTTTTTTTTTTGGTCCAGTTGTGGGGCCTGAACTCTGGGCTTGGGCGCTGTCCCTCAGCTCTTCAGCTCAAGGCTAGTGCTCTACCACTTGAGCCACAGCGCCACTTCCGGCTTTTTTTCTTTTTGCTTATGTGGTGCTGAGGAATGGAACCCAGGGCCTCAGGCATGCAAGGCAAACACTCTACCACTGAGCCACCTTCCCAGCCCATAGATCTTAGCTTCTTGAGTAGCTAAGATTACAGGCATGAGCCACCAGTACCTGCCCTTTTCTTTCTGAGACCTTGGTACCCTAGATGCTTGTGTAGTCTTGTTATTGTGGGTGCCTGGAGAATTGTTCCTGGCCCTCAAACTGTTGGCAAACATTTATAAATTGCCTTTGGCATGCAAGATACTGATAACATAGCACAGAGAGATCACTGCCTCCTGAATTTATCTTCCAGTGGGACCATGGACAAGCACATGAGGGCCTTATCCTATCTCTCCATGTTGGTGCTCACTGTATTCAAAAACCACTCATGTCTACAATCCTAGCTGCTCAAGGGGCTGATAATTGAGGATTATAGTTCAAAACCAGCCTGGGCAGGAAAGTTCATGAGACTCTTATCTCCAGGAAACCAGAAGTGGAACAGTGGCTCAAAGTTGTAGAGCCCTTTCCTTGAGCAAAAGAGCTCAAGGATAGCACCCAGGGCCTGAGTTCCAGCCTCACAACTGACCAAACAACAACAACAACAAATGAACAAAAGCTGCCAGCGTATCTCCAAGGCTGCAAATACAAGTGCCCATAGGCCTTGACATAGTGGAAATAAATGAAGGAGGATCACCCTGTAATGAAATAAGGCACTGTAGAGAAAGAGAGTAATTTCCTCATCTAATGGTATTTCAAATTCATACTTTGGCAGATGTGTAGGGGCCATGTAAGACGCCCTGGCTGAGATTTGCTTCTCCATCATTACCATCTTTATACATAGCCTGGAGAGGTCTAAAATCCTCTCTGCATCTTAATGTTTCCCAAATCCTGATCTGATGATTCACTGATCATTTCCTATTGTCTGTTCCTATAGGTAGGATTTTTTTCTCTCTGTATATTGCTTATCTTATTGTTCAGGAAGTCTGAGCCATGCCAGGAGAAAAGTCTCTAAGGTCATAAACAGAAGACCTTTTACATATAACCATCCGTAAGTCTGTTTTGTCTTGTGAATTTTGGGAGCAAGATCACACTGTGGTTGTAAACATTTTAAATTTTTTTTAAAAATGGAGATTCTGACAGAGAAATCTATTGAAATACATTTTTAAATAGCCAAAGCAAGATCGTTGAAAATAAAAATTGATATTTTCCTTTATCAATGTGCTAAGTGACAAGATCCAGCAGTCTGTCTATAACAACCATAATTTCCAGATAACACTGGGCATATAAAAATGTTATGAGATATCTATTGCGAGATACAAGGAAATATCTGCAATGAAAAGGAAAATCGAACTGGGTGCTGGCCACTTATGCCACTCATGGTACCTGAAGACTGAGGTTCGATGTTAGCCAGGATAAAATAGCTTGTGAGACTCTTATCCCCAATTCACCAGCAAAATGCCAGAGTGGGAATCATGGCTCAAATGGTAGAGAGCAAGCAGTGAAGAAAGCAGGCAAGTGAGTGTGCAAGGTCCTGAGTTCCAGCCCATGGTAACAGCACCAGAAAAATAAAGAAAAACCAGTCACCAAACTGCCGGTACTTCTATATAGATTTCTTCTTTGAGCCAATTTTAAATTTGATTTCTGGATTAATGAAATTAATAGTAATTAATGAAGGAGTACTTTCCTATTAAATACCAGGGGCCCCTTGAATGGCATTTGAGAATATCTCTAAGGATCCGTGGAAAAGTATCTTTGATCTGAAGCAGCACTTCACAAAGTATAGAGCAAGGCTCAGCAAGATCTTTAGGACTCGTGAAATGTCCAAAATATTGACAAGTAACATTAAATTTCATTGGATTAACCTACAAGTGACCAATGAGATGATGTTAAATAATGCCACTGCTGTAGGGTTATAAACTGGGGTACTGTGATCATTTTTGTCTCCAAAATCGTGAAATGGGGCACATGCCTTGTGACCCAGCAATTCTGCTTCTAAAATTTAACCAAAGGCCACAAATGAGATGCATGCAAGGCTCTCAGCAGAAAGATGTTCATGCCCAGCTGTGCAAGAAGTAATATGCAGCTGATAAAAGATAATGTAGCTAGCCTGGCACTGGTGGCTCATGCCTGCAATTCTAGCTACTCAGGAAGCTGAGATCTGAGGATCACAGTTCAAAGCTAGCCTGGGCAAGAAAGTTCATGAGACTTTTACGCTCCACTCAAAAGCTAGATGTGGCACTGTGGCTCATGTGGTAGAGTGCTAGCCTTGTCAAAAAAAAAAAAGCTCAGGACAGTGCTCAGGCCCTGAGTTCAA
>NW_012267416.1:687117-695889 GCF_000151885.1 Dipodomys ordii
TGGGCGCTGTCCCTCAGCTCTTCAGCTCAAGGCAAGTGCTCTACCACTTCAGCCACAGCGCCACTTCTGGGTTTTTCTGCTTATGTGGTGCTGAAGAATTGAACCCAGGGCCTCATGCATTCAAGGCAAGCACTCTACCACTGAGCCACTTTCCCAGCCCTGTCCTTTAACTTTTTTGTTCAAGACTAGCACTCTATGAATTGAACCATAAATAGAAGATAAGCATCACAGGGACTTTTCTGTGCAGGCTGACATGGAACCAGAATTCTCATATCTTAGATTACTGAGTAGCTAGGATTGCAGGTGTGGATGCCTGACTACAGTAGCTCTTCTTTACATTCAGGATGATTTCACCATTTATTATGGTTTACATTCATTAATTTGTGAAGACATCTATATGATACAACATACACAGTATATATTTGCTTCATTCTCTTATTTAGTGCATAAGACTGGAGAGGCCATGACGTATCAAGAAGCCAAGTTTAAAAAAAATTAGAGCCAAATTGATCTAGTAACTCTGAAGTACCAGGGTAGACAAAATTCCATCTCAAACCAGAGTCTGTGATTCCAGGGAACCACCAAAAAGCCAGAAGTAGAGCTGTGGCACAAGTGGTAGAGTGTGAGCTTTGAGCGGAAAAACTAAGGGACAGCTCCCAGGCCCTGAGTTCAACTCCCAGTACTGACACACACATACACACATATCAACCCTGCAAAACTCAACTGAATTGTTTCATCTCATTACAGCACTATCCTTTCCTTACCATATGTATGTTTGTGTGTGTGTGTGTGTGTGTATAGCTGATTATATATAGAGATATTTATATATACTAAGTTGATTAGGGAAATATATATAATATATATTATATGATGTATAATATATAACTGGTTATATATATATAATTGATAGGGTAGGGAAGCATATATTATATAATATATATTTTATATGTTATACACAGTAGAATATATTTTATTATTATTTATAATATGTATTATATATAATAAGTATTTCCTTACTCAACCAGCTATATAGTTATATATTATACATATGAGTGTACACATTATATCATATATATTATATAACATATGAGATATATTTATATATAGTTGGTTGAATAGGGAAATATTCAACCAGTTATATATTATATATAAATATATATTATAAAATATACTACAGATATAGTATATATAGTTGAGTAGGGAGATATACATATTATATAATTTAATACACACACATTTAGGGTGATCATCTTCCTCCCACTGAGTAAGGTAGGGAGAAGCAGTAGGGGAAAATCTTTCATTAGCTCAAATAATGAGGTCTGTTGTTTTAAATCAGTATTTTATTGGCTTCATATCTCTGCTTGAGAACCTACTTGCAGGTCATCAGGCTGTTGCATATAGACAGAGGGCATTCACCTATATCATTCCTGATGAGAAGAATCTGTTTTCATGAGCCAAGAGTGTACTTCACTGCACCACTAGCCCTACTATCGAACTGTTGTCAAAAATAAATCGCCCCAAATTACCACTGTGTGGAAATGCAAATCATTTTTTGACAAATATGTTTGGCCATCCCCTGGCCATAGAGCTGGGTTTGTGCCAACATCTCTATCAGCTGACCAACTCATTTGATTATTTTATAACATCCCTCCACTAGTTGATCTCTAAGAGTTACCTTGGTGCCGTGAGATGTGAAATATGCTACTGAGGTATTTTTTTAGTGGTTCTGTTGGCTGATGGGAAATGGCTTTTGGGAAAATATTCTAGGTAGTGACTCCCAATTTTGATTGCATGTTTGAATTGCCTCAGGAGCGTTAAACAACAACAACAACGACGACAACAACAAAACTCTACTAGCTGGGAGCCAGTGACTCAAGCCTGTAATCCTAGCTATTCAAGCAGGCTAAGATCTGAGTATGGTGGTTCCAAGCCATCCCAAGCAAGCAACATCAGTAAGACCCTTATCTCCAATTGACCACCGAATAAAAAGCTGGAAGTGGAGCTGTGGTTTATGTGACAGAGCCCTAACCTTGAGCAGAAAAGCTCAGGGACAGAGTCCAGGCCCTGAGTTCAATTCCTAGGACCAGCACACAAAAAATAACTGAAGGAAATATAACTAAGTTAGGTAGTGGAACAAGAGAGGAAAGAACCAACTACAGACTTTAAAATAATCCAGGCTTATACTTTAATTCTAGCTGCTCAGAAGTCTGAAATCTGGCAGTTTAAAGCCAGCCCAGGTAGGAATGTCCATCTCTAATGAAGTACGAAAGGAAAAAGAAAAAGAAAAAAAATAGCTAGGGAGCTGTGGCTCACGTGGTAGAATGCTTGTTAGCCTTGAACACAAAAGCTCAGACACAGAGCTCAGAGTTCACATCCTAGAACAATTACGCACACAGGACAGTGTACACACACACACATGCCCAAACATGCACACACACACATACATACACATGTACACAAAAAAGCAAGATTGGAACCATTGTCTAAGGTTGAGGCTGACATGATCAAAGCCTCAATCCACAGGGTTGTCTACAAGCATATTAGTTGTTTGTAGCAAGATCATTCTTTTATAAAATGAAACTATAACTGAGCTATGTTCTCTTCAATGTAGGCTAAACGTATTGACCATCTTTCTGGTTGTATTCTTTTTTTCTGGTACTAGGGCTTGAACTCAAGGCCTCTTATTCTTTCTTGCTTGGCTTTTTTTGATGCTCTACCATCTGAGCCACACCTCTACTTCCAGTTTTCTGCTGGTTAATTGGAGATAAGAGTCTCACAGACTCCCCTGCCCCTGGTGGCTTTGAATTGTGATCCTCAGATCTCAGCCTCTTCAGTAAGCAAGGATGATAGGAAAAGAATCACCAGTGTCTGGCAATTGCCAAATTTTAATGTGTAAAATATTGCAGAAGCAATGAACAAGCAGTTAATTCGGAAATGGGTGTCTTCAGTTGTCTCATTTGATGTTGTTTGGAATATTTACTTCAGGTCTAATCCACTGGACATGTCACAGACAACTTTGGGGAAAAAGCCACGAGTTAGACACGTAGGTTTACTGAGTTTTACCCCCAGCCACATGAAGAGACTAATTTCCTGAGAACCGATCCCATTCAGGCTAAGCTTTGAAATGATTATATATATCCATAACCCAATACATCTCAGCCACCACCTCTAAAACAAGCCTAAGCCACAACTACTCATTTAAGAACTCCTCAACTCCTGACTCACCATCAAGCATGGTAGGAAGAGTGACAAAGGAAAATGAAAATAGTGACTAAAAGTGAAAGATTAGAAAAGATGCTATCTGGATACACATCTGACTCATTAGAGGTAGCCTCATTCATCATAAAATTGGACATCAAGTTGATACTTAATAAGGGTTATTAACATAATCACCACTCTCTTCCCTCTGGGCCTTTACTCTCATGCTCTCTTCCTGATGCTGTTGGTCCATCTGTAAGTCCCCAGGGCATTGGACACTGGCTGCGTCTTTGTTGTGTGATTCTATTAAAGCAGAAAGCAAATCAGGTTTGTCAAATGTCTCCCGTTCCCAGAAATCTCTCTCTCTCTCTCTCTTTGCTACCATATATATTCAAATTTCTGCAACTGCCTGCTTTGGATGGTTGTTATCTTCACAGATAGGAACTTAACAATGTTCCTTTATCTGGACTCATTCCTTGTATCGTTATTCACTATTGCCAAATTATAGAAACAGCACAGATGTCTTACATGGATGAATAGATCAAGAAAATGTATGCATGTGTGTGTGCATGTCTGTGTGTGTGTGTGTGTGTGTGTGTGTATGTGTGTGAATTTTACTCATCCATCATGAAGAATGATCTTATGTCATTTGCAGGGAAATGTATGGAATTGGAAAATTTAGATTAAGTAAAGTAAGTTAAGCTCAGAGAGATAAATGTTATATATTTTCTCTCATATGTATAAGCTAAACCTAAATTGGAAACATACGTAAGCATATACAGGGTCCTATGTATATATACACAAATACATCCACTAAAGTGGGATATATACAGGGGAAGAAGATTCCAATGGTGTAACTTCTTTGAAAAACTAAAACCAAACTTACAGTTTAGCAGAATGAATACCAGGAAGCTAGAATATGCTTTATTTTGCTTTCAAATAGGGAGAACATCGAGGAATGGGAGACAGACAATTGGAGAGAGAAAGGGTGGGCAAATACCACCATCATAATTCACGTACATATGTGAAAATGGATACAGGGAATCATGGGGAGGGGTGAGCTTGGAAGAGATGGAGAAGGAGGATGGAAAGGTTAACGCTGATCAAGATACATTGTACATACAAAAGGACATGTGCAATTGAAAATGCTTTGTACAGCAATAATAGCAAAGCAATTAAGGAACTTCCCACAGATTTCATCTGAAGGTGGGCCAAGTCAGAATTTGAACTCAGAACTACTGAAGTCCATGTGCACGCATTCTTTTTTTGATAATGTATTCAGGCCTCACCATGGATAGGGCTAAATCAAAGAACAGTCATGAGAAGCATTGACTGGTGTATGTCCTGAAGACACTCTGAGGTTGCAAGAATAAAGATGACAGCCAGAACCCCACAGGGGAGGAACCTGGGGGGAGGAACAAAGAGACAAAGCCCATCACTCACACAAGTTCCCTTGGGAACAGGGAGGCAAAGCGACTCACACAAGTTCCCATGGCTTCTTGCAGTTGAATCCAGGGTATCTACCAGAAAATGTAGCACAGGAGGAGTCTGGGATTCAGTGTTCAGTGTCTTATGTCCAGCATGAGGTCTGTCTCTTCCCATTCATTCATTCATTCATTCACTGATTGTTAACTGAGCAGATGTCATGTGATGATCTGCTCTGACTGTTCAAAATTTATGAACCAAACTGGACAGGCCCTGATTTAATAGAGGTGACATGTATTTGGAGAAAAGAGAGGGGAAGGGTAAGAGACAGAGACAGAGAGACACAGAGAGAGAGAGACAAAGAGAAAGAAGGAGAGAGAAAGAGAAACAAAGGGAGAAAGACAAAAGAGATGTGGAGGGAGAAACAAAGAGGGATGGAGACAGAGAGGGAGAGGAAAAGGGATCGGGAGGGAGAGAGAAGAATAGAGAAAGGGAGGGATGAGAAAGGGAGAGAGGGAGGGATCTGGAAAGAGAGAAAGGGAAAGGACATTAAATATTAAATAGTGAGAATCATGTCACATGGGAAGGTCATGTAGGTCTCTATTGGGTAGAGATTGCGGAGCCAAATCCTGAGCATTGGAAGCTAAATACTTGGAGAAGAGAAGATTGAAGACAGAAAAAGTCCAACCAAGTCCCAGAAGGGATTTATGGTTGGCTTTCTTCAGTCAACTTGCTATATTATCATTTTTCTCATTCCTACCACTTGAGCCACGAGCCAGCTTTTTGTTTGGGGGGGATAGTTAATTGATGATAAGTAGGCCACAGAATTACCTATCTGATCTGGCTTTGAACCCCAATCCTCAGATCTCAGCCTCCCCAGTGGCTAGGATTACAGGTATGAGCCACCACCAGGACCTGGCTTCTACTCCTAATTTTTAAATTAGAATTGTTGTGTCTTTTTTTGGGGGGGGGTCCAGTCATGGGCCTGAACTCTGGGCCTGGGCGCTGGCCCCCAGCTCTTCAGCTCAAGGCTAGTGCTCTACCACTTGAGCCACAACACCATTTCCGGCTTTTTTTTTTCTGCTTATGTGGTGCTGAGGAATGGAACCCAGGGCCTCATGCATGCAAGGCAAGCACTCTACCACTGAGCCAACTTCCCAGCCCAGTGTCCATTTTTTTAATTGAATCTCCCAAACAAATATAAGATAGGTTGTCTAGCATCAGACTCTGCCTCTGAGATATTGTCTGAAGATGGTTCATCCAGGTTTTAACAGAAACTGGAGGAATGCTGACTACCAGCTTTTGCCTCTCTCCAACCTGGTTTGTATCACATAGTCCTTGCTGCTGGAGACATGCCAGTGTTGTTGTTTTTGTTTGTTTGTTTGGTCGGTCATGGGACCTGAACTCTGGGCTTGGGTGCTGTCCCTCAGCTCTTCAGCTCTAGGCTAGTGCTCTACTTCTTGAGCCACAGCGCCACTTCTGGCTTTTTCTGCTTATGTGGTGCTGAGGAGTCGAACCCAGGGCCTCATGCATGTGAAGAAAACACTCTACTACTAAGCCACCTTCCCAGCCCCAACATGCCAGTTTTGTTTTGTTTTTTAATGTGTGCCATTCTGCCTGGGGCTTGAACTCAGAGCTTGAACTCTGAGCTTGGTTTGGTCAAGGATGATGCTCTACCATTTGAGCCATCACTCTACTTCCAGTGTTTGGTGGTTCATTGGAGATAAGGGTCTTTCAGACTTCCTTGCCTGGGCTGGCTTTGAATCACAATCCTCAGATCTCAGCCTCCTTGAGTAGCTTAGATTACAGAGGTGGGCCACCATGGCCTAGCATGTTTTTATATATAACATGGGTCCATTGAACATCTATTGGCTACCACCCATGAATGTATTTTAGTGTGTGGCTCCTGCATTCATGTTTCAGGAGTGATAGTTAGACCTGAAAACTAGATGGAAGTATATATCCTGATTGTTCCCTACACTTTGCAAGTCAAGTATGCTGGCTTTGGTGTCTAGAGTTCTGTGTTTTCACCAGCTTTCCCATTCAGTGTGAAGACTGATTGTAATAGAAAATGACAGATCTCCATAAAAACCCTCCAAGAGAAATTCTCCATAGTGAGCATTATTGTCATCTCTGCTTAATAGATTTAGAGCTTAAATTCAGAAACAGCCTTCCACTGAAGGTCAACATAGGAATTAAGCAGTCATGGCAGAAACTGCCATCCGACTTCTTCAATACCCATCTTCTTTCCACAATGGCAATCTCCTATTTTTTTTTTCAAATAGGAAATTGGAAAATACTTGATGTCATGTCCCCTTTGAAGAGCAAGTCTGTGTAAACTTTCTAAGGCTGTGACAAAAATCCCTGGCTTCAGAAGTTCCAATCCATTGTCACTTGGTTATGCTGCTTTGGGTCTGTGACAAGACAGTACAGGCACAGTAGAGGCCATGTTAGAACAAAGCAGTTCACATCATAGCAAAGAGGAAGCAGAGAGAGACCTAGCAACAGAGACACCACCACAAAGACAGACATAAACCCAGAGAGAGGGAGAGAGATAGACAGATGGACTGACAGACAGACACAGAGACAAGAGACAGGCATAGAAAGAAATGGTGGGAAAGAGAGAGACAGACACAGAGAGGAAAGGCAGGGTTTGAGTAGCTCTTCAAGGACATTGATTCAGTGACTTAATTTCCCTCCACTAGACCCCGTCTCTTGCAGGGAAGAAGGCCATCGTGATCTTGGACCACATATGGCCTTCAAAGTCATCTGATACATGATAGGACGGACATGTTTGCTTCTGGTATGCTTCTTATTGGCTGCCCACAGACATCTGCCAGTATCCATTATTTTATATGGCCCATGAATGATGTTGTAAATATCCAATGACCCTTGGGGGGAAAAATGGTGGGGAACCTTTTATTTTCGTTCTTTCTACCACCTCCCTGTAGTGTGACAAGCTGTTAACAAAGCCTTTAGCATGAGATCTTTTAGAGACATTTAAAATTTAAAGAAAGACAAGGCACAATACGACTGTCAGACCATGGTATTCAAAGCAATCATCAATAACTATTAGCATGAGGGAATAATTTTGAACATATTTCTGTTGTGTCTAATCCTAAGGACATTAACCTATTTTTAAAGAATGTTTTATTTATTTTACTTTGTTGGTCATAGGGATTGAACTCAGAGCCTGGGTGCTGTCCCTGAGCTCATTTTGCTCAAGGCTAGTACTCTTTGAGCCAGAATACCACTTCCAATTTTCTGGTGGTTCATTGGAGGTAAGAATCATGGACTTTCTTGCCTGGGCTGGCTTCGAACCTCCATCTTCAGATCTCAGCATCCTGAGTAGCTAGGATTATAAGTGTGAGCCACTAGTGCCTGGCTTTGTTTTAAATTTCTAAAAAATTTTATTATCATAAAAGTGATGTACAGAGGGGTTGTACAGTTACCTAATTTGGGGAATGAGTGCATTTTGGTTTGGACAATGTCACCCTTTCCCTCACTCTCTCCCAGACAGTGACGTCTTGAGGTGACATTTTTGGAAGATCTTAAAGGGTTAATAGACTTTCTAGAAACCCTGACTTTCTCCAAGTGCGTCACTTGGGCCCACAGTGGACCAGGTACGTGGGTGTAAGAACACACACACACACACACACACACACACACACACAACACAGCAGGCTGAGATGCACGTGCACATGCCCCTACTGGGCATGAAATGAAAATAGAAATGGAAAGCAGAATATGCCTTTCCTTGGTTCCTGTCTCTTCCTGTCACCTCTCATAAATCTTAGAGTCCAGAGTTCCATGGGCAAATGAGATATTCACCCAGTCTGTTGCAGGTGGATTTGCAGAACACTGGTAGAATACCTAGAAGCACACTTTCTGGGAAGGCTTTGTGTCCTGCAATGGGTATTATTAGCATATGTGACTGGGGTTTGTAGTTGAAGAAAGAATAATAGAAAGAAAAGCAGAAGAACAAAGAAAGAAAGAAAGAAAGAAAGAAAGAAAGAAAGAAAGAAAGAAAAAGAAAAGCCAAGTAAGATAACTGGCTATTTATATCTGCTCTGTCGGAAGTGGTGACAGGTATAATTAGTGAGTAGAAAATACAGGCTGATTCCAGTGGCGGTTCCTCCTGCTGCTGGG
>NW_012267416.1:699959-746177 GCF_000151885.1 Dipodomys ordii
CACACACACACACACACACACACACACACACACACACGATGAGTAGACATAGGATGGTTGACAATAGGATGCAAAGACAATAGCCACAAATTAAAAGCAGTATGGGGGCCTATATAAAAATTTGTATTCAGTATATTTGCACAGAAAAATAACTGGCAAGGATTTTCACTAACTCTTAGTGGTGATTTGCAGTGATTTAATGATCATTTTGTATACTCACATTTTCTTTTTGTTTTGTACAATGAAAATATAT
Source organism: Dipodomys ordii (assembly GCF_000151885.1). Classification (NCBI taxonomy): domain Eukaryota; kingdom Metazoa; phylum Chordata; class Mammalia; order Rodentia; family Heteromyidae; genus Dipodomys; species Dipodomys ordii. The sequence continues at coordinate 700,213 of NW_012267416.1, forward strand.
TATCTGAGTAGATACATGGACTTTTTAAAAAAGGGAACAGATATGATACTCAATTGAGTATTTATTTTCCTTGGTTTGGGAGAGATATTTCTTGGGGAGCATTTTGGAATGTAAATATTCTTACTTTAAAAAACAAAGTGCCAATCACTCTTCTAGATGCTAAGCACACAAAATGGAGCGAGACAAACAAAGCATATTTTGTGGGACTCACTTTCCAGTGCAGAACGCAGATAATTATCCAGCCAATGAATGTATGAATAATAAGGTATCAGGTAGAGAAAAATGCTTTGAGAAAAAAAAGAAAAATTGAGGTAATAAGAAACAGAACAAGAACAACTTCTCTAAATAGATGATCAGATCTTTCATAGAAGTAGAGGCTAAGGAAAGCCAGGTGCTGGTGGCTCACACCTGTCATCCTAACTACTCAGGAGGCTGAGGATTATGGTTCAAAGCCAGTCTGGGCAGGAAAGTCTGTGAGACTCTTATCTCCAATGTACCACCAGAAACTGGAAGTGGTGTAGTGGCTCAAGTGGTAGAGTGCTAGCACCCAGGCCAGGAGTTCAAGCCCCATGACAAACAACAACAAAACAACAACAAAAAGTAAAAGGACAACCAGAGCTAGATCTGGACTTGGAAAGATCTTTCCAGCTACAAGAAGAGCAGGTTCAAGGTCCCAGGGCAAGAATCAGCTTAGCATAATTGATCGAAAGATAGATTCAGATGTCCAAGATGCAATGAGAAAAGTAGATGAAGCAGCTAAGAGTCAAATAACTTGAGGTCCTGAGACTATAGTAAGAAGTTTAACATTTATTCTAAATGTTAAATGTGAACTGCTGCTCATAATTCTTGGCTTTCTTTCCCAGTATCACAAAGCTATATCCTTGAGAAGTTGATCTATATCATCTTTCACTGTAAGAGTTTTATAATAGGAAGAGTATATTTCTCCTGATCCCTTGAATTTGAATTTGGTCATATGACTTGTTTGGGCCCAGGGCTTTGATTCTTGTTTGTACAAGTGAGCTTTCTAGAGTTGAACATGCACATTTACTTCTATTATTCCTTACCAAACTATTGATCCTTGGTCTGCATTGAGTAGAGACCATATTTCTCATATTTTCTTGTGATTTGTTGCTTATAATTCCCAGTCTCCTGTGTTCCAATGGTAGGTACGGTGAGAAATACTTAAGAACAAAATCCTAGTGTCTGCAGTTATGGTCCCCACATAGGAAGATATTCAACAATGTTTGGATCATCCAATTAACATATGTAAGAAAGCTATTGTGGCTGAGCACCAGTAGTAGTAGCTCATGCCTGTAATCCTAACTACTCCAGGAGGCTGAGACCTGTAGATCATGGTTCATAGCTAGCTGAGACAGTAAAGTCCATGACACTTCTATCTCCAGTGAACCACAAGAAAACCAGAAGTGGAGCTATGGCTCAAAGTGGTAGAGCTCTAGCCTTGAACAAAAGAGCTCAAAGACAGCACTTTTAGTCCCTGAGTTCAAGCCCTGTGGCCTCCAAAAAGAAAAGAGAGAGAGATTATGTTGTTTACAAGCCTTCTCACTCCTTGTTCACCAGCCTTCTCACTCCTTGTTCACCGAAACAAGTTTCTTTTAGAATTGTTGTAGATGTAGAACTGAAACTAAGCTACCATTTCACTTTGAATGAGATGTCAAAGCCTGGATAGAAATGCTCAAAATGTAGCATAGTGGAGGGGGAGGGGAAATGCCCTAGGAAATACTGCTTTCCCATTGTGTTTCTTTCCTTTGGTTCTACTGGGGGGGAAATGTTGGTTTGTTACCTAGCAACCCAGAATTCATCTCTGGGTAATTTACAACCATTTCTCATTTGTCATCATTTGTCTAATCAGATCTGATCATAAATAAAATCTTCATGCATCGAACTGACTCCATTTGTAATTAGAATCCATCTCCATCCACAGGGAAGGACATTCACAGTCTTGTACCTAGCATGTGCTGATTAATCTGTGCCTCCCTCTGCCCGTGTGTGTGTGTGTGTGTGTGTGTGTGTGTGTGTGTGTGTGTGTGTGTGTGTGTGTGTGTGTGTGTGTGTGTATTTTCTAAGCTAACATGAAACCCCATCCCCATCTTACATGGTTCAATCTGTCTTGATTCCCAGCTGCAGAATTCCATCTCCCTTGTGAGTTGCTATCAATCCAGCTGTCTTGTCTTTGGGCCGGAATTTGTAGTTTCCCTCCATGCATTTATTTTAAGCAGATCACAATCACACCATGCCAGGTGAGTTAATTTTGCAATACCATATATATATATATATATGGTATATATATATAAATGGCCCAACTTCCTAGGACAGCAACTAGCTTTATTTGATCACATCAGTGCAGCAAGCATTTCTTCCTAACTGGCAGTGGGCCTGGATTATTTTGTTTGCCTGGCATTCTTTTCCCCTTGCTCTATTCATTGTAATCCAATTCATTTGGGCATCTCAAATGTAAAGCTTTGGTGTGGGCTTGGATAAAACCAATCAATCAACTATGGTAATCCTGTCTTTCCCACCCTGTCCTGTCCCTGCCGCCCAGAGAATAGTGTTTGGTTCAGGAAGGGCTTATGATACACGCAAGACCAATATGTTTTGGAATTGTCTCTTTTTGATTCTTTAAAATAAAGTGATGTGAGTCCAAATAGTTCCTGTGGGCCTATCTCTGGCCATGTGGAAAAGCTCCATCTGCAGTCCTGAGAATATAATCAACAAAGATGAGCAGAGAAGCAAAGCAAAGGATCAGACAGAAACACAACAGAAACAGAGAGAGTCAGGACATGAATGCTGAAGAACGAAGGAGAAAGAGAAGAGAGAGAAAGGAGCGAGGGGTAGAGCAAGAGACAAGATATGAGAGAGGATGTTAATGATATTTGACCTCTGATTCAGGGTAGAAAGTTATCTAAATTCTTTTGGATGAAGTAGCATAATAACATTCCCAAGCAGCCTATATTTTCTTTTTTGTTGGTCATTGGGCTTGAACTCAGGAACCTGGCTCTGTCCCTGAGCTCTTTTGCTCAAGGCGAGCTCTCAACCACTTGGAGCCACTTCCAGTTCTCTGGTAGTTAATTGGAGATAAGAATCTCATGGACTTTCTTGCCAGGGCTGGCTTTGAACTGATATCCTCAGATCTCAGCCTCCTAGGATCACAGGCGTGACTAGGATTATAGATGTGAGCCACTGGAGACAAGCTAACTTCTGTTTTTTGTTTTTGTTTTTTTTCAGTTGTGGGGCTTGAACTCTAGGCTTGGGCACACTCCCTGAGCTCTTCAACTCAAGACTAGCTCTTTATCACTTGAGTACAGTGCCAATTCCTGTTTTCTAGTGGTTAATTGGAGATAAGAGTCTCATGGACTTTCCTGCCTGGACTGGCTTTGAACTGCAATCCCCAGATCTCAGCCTCCTGATTAGCTAGGCCTGTGATTTTAAAAGTGATTTTTCCATATCTGATTTGATACTTGCAACAACTCCTGAGAGGCAGGAATGGAATTAGGGTTTAGTATCTCCTTTTGCTCTCTCCTGACTCAGGCTTTTTCCTTTCATAGTGTTATTCCCAACAGACTTCCTATAGCCTCAAGATAATCTTATTTTCTTCCCAGACAATTTAACTTGTCACAATACCCACCAAACAGGAATGGTTTCACTTTCTACTCTCCCCACAGACCAGCACAAATAGAAAGCAGAGTCAGGGTAGATCTGACAAGATATAGCCATGACCACAAGAGAGATGTCTCTCCTAGCAGAGTCCCTACGATTCAATTTGACTTTTGCATGCAACTAGAAGACAGAAAATAGCAATTGTGAGAAACCAGTTCATACTCTTTGCTCTGTTAAAGCCCTCTTGGTTTAGTCCCAAGCCAGGCTGGGAAAGTACAGATTAATTATAATTCAATGTGACAGGTTCTAAACTGGTAGTATAAATTGTTTTTATTCGAAACAGAAGTGACAAGTCCTGTAATTCTTAAGAGAATCTCAGAAGGCTTCATGGAGGAGGTAGGTGTGCTTTGGAGTAGGGATCTTGAATGCTTGTATAAGAGTTAAACGATTTATGGGGATTTGGTGCTGCGTGGACTGGAACAGATACCAATTATGATTATGGACTCACCAACACTATCTGCAGATGCACATGCCAGGGACTTGTCTGCTGACTTTTCTGCATGAAAAATCATTCTGAGACAGAAATATGCAGATATGGATTCTAGACCTTGGCCTGAGCCTATCTCTCCACCTCTAAAGTAGAGATGGTTCTTCATTCTCCTAACATTATTGCTTTTCTCTTCATCTCTGTATCATTAAAAACCTGACCTTGACAATCAAATTACCAATACTTGAAAATAACATGCCTGCCTGCCTTCCTTCCTTCCTTCCTTCCCCTCCTTTCTCCTCTTCTTCCTTATTCCCTTATACCTTCTCTTCTTCCTTCTTTCCTTCCTTCCTTCTTCCTTCCCTCTTTTCTCTTCCTTTTCTCCCTCCACCTTCGTCTCTCAGTCCCTCCATCCTTCCTCTCTCCCCTCTCCCTTCCCACCTCTCTCCTTCTCTCACTCCCTACCTTTTACCCTTTCTCCTTTCCTACTTCTTCCCTCCCTCCCTCCCTCTGTATCTCCCTCTCTTCCTCTTTCCTTCCCACCTTCCTTCCTCTCTCCCTTTTATTTCTTTTTCTTCTCACCCTTCCTTCTCCCCACCCTCACCCTCCCACCCCCACATGTATGGCCTTTACTAGATTCCAATTAGATCCTAATAAATTGATAGTTGATAGTTTTACATGTAACTTCCCAGTACAGACTTTCAAATGTGAGCAGGAGCTGAAATATTCCTTTCACTTTAAAAATGAATATGGAAATTCATTGCACCTGAAATGAAGGTGAAAACGTACCTGTCTTTGCTCAATGCCTGCTCTAAATATTTATTGCTGCATCACAACTGGTGAACTCTTCTTCTTGCAGCCCAATATTCAGGCCATAATGGCATTAACAACAACAACAACAACAACAACAGAGGCTCTGTCATCTTCCTAGACTTCCTTGTATTGACTCACCCTGTTAGTGAGGAGCTTCTGATTCTTTAGGCTTCACTTCCTGGTGTAGCATTTGTTGACCACAGGATCTTAACACATTTTTACTTCATACTCTCCTGGATCTCTGTTCTCTGTTCAGTGACATCATGTTTTAAAACTTCTCTCCAAGGATTGTGAGAAGGACAAAGTATAGTTTGCCATGATTTAGTCAGTGTATCTGGTCTGACTTTGAATGATTCTCTAAGCAGTCCCCTTTCTCACCTCTATCTTTTAGGTAGTAAAGTAGAAAAAAATTAAAACATGAAAAAAAAAAACAACCACCAATACTCTAGCTAGATGATCTACACAGATGTCAGGTCAGATTCCGTCTGACCATTCATCCCGGCCATTCACTTTTATTCATTCATCACTTGTTCATTCATTCATCTGCCGATGTTCAAAGCCCAGACAGACACTCTTCTTTGTCCTTGAAAATGTCTTAGAAGCAAAAATATAGACAAAAATGTCCTGCCTTCCTAGAATGTACAAATGTGCTATCTGTACAAAACTCTGACCAAACAAAACAACCAAAAAAAGAAAAAAGAGCACAATCAAGTGAATTGTGTGGGCTATGAGAAGGTCATGAGCATGGTGGAACACATAGATTCTCACTGGAGCCAGGAAAGGGGGTGGAGCGGGCTGGTGCAGCTTCATACTCATGGAGGAAGTGAAGTCCCAGCAAAGACTTAGATTGTCAGGTATTGGTGGCTCATGCCTGTAATCTCAGCTACTTAACCTCAACTCTAAGATAGCCCTAGCAAGAATATCTGTATTACTATGATTTCTACTTAACCACCCAAAAGCTGAAAGTGAAGCTGTGGCTCAAGAGGTGGAGCACCAGCCTTGAGTAAAAAAGCTAAAGGACAGCATCCAGGACCTGAGTTCCAGACATAGTACCAGCACCAAAGTTTGGCAGGAAGGGGCAAAGAAAAGATTGAGAGCAAGTGAGAGATGTTTGAGTGAAATGCATAATGATAAAATAATTACTAGATCAAAAGCCTGAGGAAATCTTTTGGAAACCCAGAAAGTATTGGTGGGCAGACATTAGCCCTTTGAGAGATACAAATTTCATCTAAGTTATATATCTTTCACTTAATCCATTCATCTACTGAGGGGCATCTGGGTTGGTTCTGTATCTTAGCTATGGTAGATAATACTGCAATGAACATGGTTGTGCTGTTAGCTTTAGTATGGCCTTCTTTGTGGTCACTTGGGTAGATATCCAGGAGTGAGATTGCTGAAAATGTGGAAATACAATGAAATTCTATGCTTCCACCAGAAAAAATGATATCACCCCATTCACAAGGAATTGGAAAGACTTGGAAGCAATCATATTAAATGAAGTAATCCAGACACAAAGAAACATAGGCTGCATGGTTTCCCTCAGTTGTAATAATTACTATATGTCTAGGATAGACCTAGCAGAGGATCATAATAACTCAGTAGCTATGTACAGATGACCATATGAGATGATACTAATTGAAATGAACTCCAAGATATGAAAACAAGAGGTTTCTCTTTGTTGTTTTTAATGCACTGTGTGAAGTTACTTATTTTTTTCTTTCCCTTTTCTTTCTTTCTTCCTTTGGTTTATCCCTTGTTTTCACTCTATTTGATTTTGGTACTCTATGTCTTATATATGTGTTTATCTGATTTGGGAAAGAGAAGGGGAACAACAAAATGGTGAGACAGAGGACAAAGGGTGAACCAATGCAACAGCGATACTCACTGGACAATATATTGAAAATGCACTTTACAACTGGAGTGGGAGAAATTGAGGGGGATGGAGAGTGGGAGGAAAACGAGGGAGGGGGTAACAATGTTTGACAAGAAATGTACTCATTACTTTCCATATGCAACTGTAACCCCTCTCTACATCACCTTGACAATAAAATTAAATTTAAAAAAATCTTTAACTTTCAGATGTGCCATTGTGGAAAAATCTCAACTACTATTCCTCTGAAATAACTTATAATCTTAAACTTAAAGGGTTTTCTCATTATTCATCTATGAGAACTGACATGAGAAACTGTGTTCTATCAGATTGGAACAGGCACAAGTTACATACATGATGTTATATCTTTTCTGAAACTCAGAGAAATCTCTCAGGACCCACTTGTGTAGAGCTCTGATACCTCTGGATCTGCACAGACTATGACATCATCTCTTCCAGTCCTTTAGCATGCTTCATATCACTTTTCTTCTCCATCATGCAGTTCAGATAAGTGTACTTAAATGATGTGCTATATTCTTTCTTTTACAGTTTGTTTTTTTTATATTAACATATCATTGCACACACCCAGTCTGATATGTGTGTGCATCCAGACCTATAGCAGGCCATGAGCCAAATTCTAAGCAATGTACTGGGCACATGGTCATATCTCATTCAATTTCCTTGTTTTCATTTTCATCATGTCAGCAGATGCTTCCAGAAATGAATTTTCAGAGCTTCCATATTTGGAATTTCATCACTAATTTGACTTCTTTAGGTATCTTCCAGTAGGTAGTTTAGGATTTCCTTAACAAATGCTTATTAATGCTTATTATCATGAGCAACACAAGATACATTGACAAGAAAGAGTCTGTTCTCTAGGGACACATGTGGAAGACAAGTCATAAAAGTAACTATCATTCATGGTCATTTGTTATTAAATCAGTTAGACTTACTCTGTACCCTTCTCTGCTCCCATGGTAATGACAAATTCAGTGCTTTCTGCCACTGCCTAGACTGAGTCAGAATCGCCACATGGCTGAACCTAGGCCAGATTCAACTGCAAGGTTGGTATGATCTCGCTCAATCCATTTTGAAGGTTCCATTTCTCTCTCTCTCTGTCTGCCACAGTGGTGGTCAGCCATCTTTGTGTCCCTTGAGCTATATTCCTTCCAGACTCAGGAACAATATTTATGCCATTCAGTGGTTGGGGACATCTGTTACCATCTTGATCCATCCAACTCCTGCTCCTCATCAGCCCTAAAAAAAAATCAGAAAATAGGGCCATATAGATTGGCAGAATATCTAGAAAAAGATATTAATTTTGACTAGGGGTATATATATTTTCTGGGGGAGATGAAAATTTAAACTGTTGGAAAAGTGTGTGCCCTCTCTACCTGCAAATGTCTAGCCCTAGTTCCTCTTCTAATCCAGATGGCACTCGTAATTGGTGAAATCAGGGACTTATACAATTATTACAAATTTGTAGATACCTTTATTCATCAAATTCCTGGCCAAAATGACTTTCCAGTAAGTTCTAAAAGGCCACCATGGTGAAGTCATATTGAAAAGCCTATTTCAACTCGCCTTGCTTCCTACCAGGAGAATAGCTGAAAAAAGTTCTTAAGGGAAAAAAGAAAAGAAAAGAAAAAAGGAACATCTGTGAATTCATTCAGCTTCATGGTCATGCAGGATTTAATCATGACAGAAAATTACTTCCAAATGGATCTTTGTCCCCTCACTTTTTTTTTCCTTTCTGGATCTACCCATTTAGCTGTTGGGCAATTTGAGTCAAATAGCTATTCTTGGTAAAGAAAGTACACATTTCTATTCCTGCTGGGAAAATATGAGATGCCTAGGAAAGATTTCATTAAAAGATTCACATGAAGCTGGGCACTGGTGGCTTATGCCTGTAATTCTAACTATGTAGGAAACTGAGATCTAAGGATCGGAGTTCAGTTAGCCCAGGCAGAAAAGTCTGTGAGACCCTTATCTCCTGTTAATCACCAGAAAACCAGAGTGGTGTTGTGGCTCAATATGACAGAGTATTAGCTTTGAGCAAAAGAGCTCAGGGACAGTGCCCAGGCCTTGAGTTCAAGCCCCATGACTGACAAATAAAAAAAAGTTCACATGAGTTGTTCCATAGACAGCTTGTGTATTTCCAGGCTATAATAAATACACTTTGCTCATTGAACAAAGCAGGCGTTCCCAAAGGAGTATATGGAACTTTAAAATATTCTTCCCTTGTCACTCCTCCATGCTTTCTTCTGCCCTCCAGCTGTGTAGATAAATGAACAAGCCAATACATTTTAAAAGAGTTATAGATCTCTAGATCTTTTTTAATGGTGGTGTTTGATTTAAAATCCTTATTTTACCTGGGAAATTTATAGGCAAAAGGATACCTTCCCATCTTATCCTACCGTTAGAAGTTTGGCTGGTCATAGGAAGAGCAACTTGGGATATTTGATAATATATGGGATTATCATGAACTTCTAAGATGTATGATAATAGAGTGCGACCATCTTGTAAAAAGTATTTATTATGCCTGGTGCCAGTGGTGCACACCTGTAATCTTACCTACTCAAGAGGCTGAGATCTGAGGATCTTAATTGAAAGTCAGTCCAGGCAGAAAAAGTCCCCATGAGACCCTTATCTGCCATTTATTTATTTATTTAGTCTTTTGTGGTGCCTGAATTCTGGGCCTGGGTGCTGGCCCTCAGCTCTTCAGCACAAGGCTAGTGACATACCACTTGAGCCATGGTGCCACTTCTGGCTTCTTCTGCTTATGTGGTACTGAAGAATCGAACCCAGGGCCTCATGCATGCAAGGCAAGCACTCTACCACTGAGCCACCTTCCCAGCCCTCTTATCTGCAGTTTAACCACTCAAAAACTGGAAATAGCACTGTGGCTCATAGTGGTAGGGTGCTAGACTTGAGCAAAAATACTTAGGGACAGTGCCCAGGCCCTGAGTTCAAGCCCCAGGACTGACCCTCCCACCCCAAATATGCAAACATTGACTCATCTTCAGAAGGGTCATTGTTATCATCACTTCTAAGATGTGATGATTTTCTCATTACTCTGTGTGCTTAAATCATCCTAAGTCCTCTGCTTCATCTCTCATTTAATCCTTTATTGACACCTTTTGAGGTAGGCATTACTATCATCAAGATATTCCCAAGGGGAGTTTACCAGGTTTAAATGCTATTTGTGTTAGAGGAGGAATACAAAGGCATGATACCTGTGTGTTTCTGATCACATAAAATAATCTTTATCTAAATGAACTCCAGGAAATGGAAACAAGAGATTTCTTTTCTTCTTTCTTTGCTGTTTTTGTTTTCATTCTGTACATCACTTTTATAATACCAATAAAAAATTAAAATAAAAGCTATTTGTGTAAAGCTTGGGTGTGTTCACCAGCCTCTCTTAACCATTGCAAGGAATCTTAGTAAGAGCCATCAACACAGTCTACCTAATCATGGTGTAACTAATCCAACTACTGCACAAATCCCTGGAACACCACCATTTCCCTCACAGCCAGAGGGAAACTCTACCCTATGCACCTGACAATTTTTATAACTCTTACCATTTCCATCCTTATTCCTAAACTACCCAGGAGCTTTTCTTATTCCCCCGCCCCCACCCACCATTGGAACCTGCCAAAGATCTCAAGTGCCAAACACTGTTGTGAGAGTCTGTGACATTCACTCTATTGTGCAGTGCAAAGTATATGACTAAGAAACATCCATTGAAGCTGGGCTCCGGTAGCTCATGCCTGTAATCCTAGCTACTCAGGAGGCTGAGATATGAGGATCACTGCTCCAGCCCAGCGCAGGAAGGAAAGTACATGAGATTCTTATCTCCAATAAACCACAAGAAAACTGGAAGGGACTGTGGTTCAAAGTGGTACAGTGCTAGTCTTGAGCAAAAAAAGCTCAGGGACAGTACCTAGACCCCAAGTTCAAGCTCCCTGACTGGCCCAAACAATAAAAAGAAACATTAGTTGTGTTTATAATCATAGTTTATCTTTTTCTGCAAGTTTATTGCAAGCCACAACACAAAGCTTAAGCTGTTTGCATATAAATTGAATTTCTTTGTCACAATTTGGAGGATATTAGTTTCCCCCATTTTATGGTTGTGAACACTGAGTCACACGGGAGTTATCTACCCAGGAATATACAATATTAAATGGTAGAACTAAGATCTGAACTTTGGTTGAGTGGCTCTATAGCCTCTGTTCTGAACTGCTGCCAAGGAAGGACAAATAGGTGTACAGACTGACAGGTGGATGGACAAAATGAATGGTCAACAGTGTATCCTTGGAATCTGAGTTCAAGATCATTTTTCAATGCTGGCTTTCTTTTTTTGTTTTTAATTTTTTATTAAGATTATAAAGGTGATGTACAGAGGGGTGACAATTACATAAGTCAGGTAAAGAGGCCATTTCTTTGTAGACAGTGTCATCCCTTCCCTCTCTCCCAGTTTTTCCCTTTCCCATATTGACTTTTTTTTATGTATATTAAAACTCCCCAGCTTCAGACTTTCCCTCTCAACATACAATTGGGGAGTTCAGCAGAATGGTGTGTGTTGAGAGGGGGGTACATTTTACCATTTCCAAGATTCATAATGAGCTAAAAGGCCAAGTCAAAATCAATTTATTATTCACCAGAGTCTCTGGTCCCTGCCTGTTTTGTTCTCCTGAATAAAACATACCTTCTCAAGTGTATGAGCTGCCAGGAGCCGAGAAGAAAAAGGGAACGAGTAATCCATATTTACATAATTAAGAAGGAGTTTTAAAAAAACACACATTCAGGGCAGGTTTCCTTTTGAACATTTCTGTTTATCTGACTCTCCGGCTCAGGAAAAAATGTTTACCTAGATAGAAAATGTTTACTGGATAGAGAACATGTGTATTTTTAAATTTATTTATTTACTGGATACCAGGATTTTTTAAGATGGAGGATTTCTTGAAACTATAAACCCAGTATTTAACAGCTTGCTCCATCAGACCCTGAGCTCAAAAACAAGAACCTAGGGTGTCCTGTAAAACCTGGGGTTCTATAACTGGTCTATGACCCGCTCCAAGAAAGGACAGTCCAACTACATCTCTGGTCTAGGATAAATTAAGCTTTGTGGCTTTGAAAGTGACCATGATTATAATTTATTACCAGCATTGATTCCTTGTCCAAGCAAGTAGATCCCTTTTTTCTAACTATGCAGTGCAGTGGGTAAATGGTTTTACATTAAAAAAACAAACAAATTTCACAGTTGTAGATGCCCACATTACAGCTGTGCAAAGTATGCATCCTTGAGGAAACAAAGTCCCACATGAGTTCTATTTAACTTTACAACTGTGTTTTATTAATGCATTTCAGGTACAAAAGCTTAAATCGATAACCTTATTCCCCTGGAACCCAGTGCATTCAGGCAAAACAGAATGTAAGCTGTTAGCTTTATTTCCCAGCCCCTCCTCTGAAAGCAATGGCATTTCATTTTCCAACAGAGTCCCCTTTTTGTTCATAATGTCATATTTTAATCCAGTCAATGTATATTAGCTACAAAGTAATGTAAATGTCATTGCTACTCTTTCCTCAAAACCTTTTTTTTCTAATTTGCTAAAAATTCAGTACATCACATCCACCTTGGATTAATAGGCACTGAGAAGTTTTTCTATATTTCTTTTTATTTCTTTTTCTTTTTTTCCTTTCTCAGTGAAGTTTTATTGAACAAAATTGGAGGATATTCCAGGACAACAAATAAGACAGCTTCTCTGTAAATCTTACCAAGAATTTGGCAGTGCTCCACTTTTTGATCAAATCCCCTTGCTTCCTGTCCTTGTTCCTAGTGGAACCCCAAATTCCCTATGGCTCCTCCCTCCTCTAAGTTCCTGCCTTTGTCCCTCATGCTGCTTCTGCTTCACTGACTTTCCTCATACCTTAAATCTCCTTGATTATTCAATCAAGTGTCTCTCTTTTAAGAGGTCCGCCTTGATTTCACACCCACAAACCTCCCAGCTAAATAGTATTCTAGAATTCTATATATACATTTATGAAAGGCTCTGGGAATTGTTCACCATGCATTCTAGCTGACAATATCATTGTATCACCTCCTATGTAGACTGTCGATTCCTAGGATAAAGGAATCAAGAAATGATGATACAGCAAAGCTGCCATCACAACCATGTTTCTTGCAGCAAAGCTGCCATCACAACCATGTTTCTTGCAGCACTATTCACCACAGCCAAAGTACGGAATCAGCCCAAATGCCCCTTAATGGGTGAATGGATCAAGAAAATGTCTCTCTCTCTCTTTCTCTCTCTCTCTCTCTCACACACACACACACGGATTTTTACTCATTCATTAGAAAGAATGGCATTGCAGCACTTGTAAATAAATGGAAAGACTTGAAAAAAAATTATGTGAAGTAAGTTAGTTCCAGAAAGGCAATGGATCCAAAGTGTGTCTTCTATGTGGAAGATAGCTTTAGCTTGTAAATTCATAATTAAATACATTGGGTGCTGTACAAGTGTATACAAACGTATTCAGTGAAATATGGGAGATCTCAATGTTTAATTACTTAGAAGCCAAAAATCAAAGTTCAGCAAACTAAAACATCAGGATGTGGGTACGCAAAAGGAATGAAGTGAGGTCAAAGGGAAAGGAGATGTCAAATTAAGGAGAGAAGTGAGGGGAAATGCACACAAGAATCCAATGTATATACTACAAAATTAATAAGAGTGAGGGAAGCTGAAGGCTGGTACCTCAAGCTTGTAATCCTAGCTATGCAGGAAGCTGAGATCTCAGAATCATGGTTCAAAGCCAGTACAGGCAGGAAAGTCCATGAGACTCTTACTTCCAATTAATCACCAGAAAACTGGAAGTAGTGCTGTAGTCAAAGTGGTAGAGCACTAGCTGGAAAAGAGCTCAGGGACAGTGCCCAGTCCTTGAGTTCAAGCCCCATGACCAACCAAAAAAAGTGAAGACTGGGGCTGGGAAGGTGGCTCAGTGGTAGAGCGCATGCCTTGTATGCCAGAGGCCCTGGGTTTGATTCCTCAGCACCACATAAGCAAAAAGAAAAAAGCCAGAAGTGGCGCTGTGGCTCAAGTGGTAGAGCGCTAGCCTTGAGCTGAAGAGCTGAGGGACAGCGCCCAGGCCCAGAATTCAGGCCCCATGACCGACCCCCCCCAAAAAAAAAAGTGAAGAAAGGAAAGGGTAGGAAAGGGATGGGTGAGAATGTTGAAAGAGGTGACATGGATTAAGGTTATTGTATTCATAAACTGCTTTGTTAAATGGCAACTCCTTAAAGAAAACAATTAAAATTTTTAAATAAAAGAAATGACATCTTGGTGTTCTCTGTATTCCTTAGTACAATGCATAAAACAAAGATGTTAATAAATGTCTAGAGAAATTTTTTTTAAAAAAAAAAAGCAAAAATGATAGCTACAGTAAGAAATAGTGGGAAATGGGAAATAAGAGAAGTTCCAAAGAATGAGACATAGTTAAGGGGGACAGAAAGAGAGGGAGAGGAGGGGGGGGGAAGAGAGCGGGAAGGAGGGAGGGAGGCAGGGAGGGAGGGACGGAGGCAGGGAGAGAGAAGCTCCAGAAACAGAACAGAAAAGCAGACTGAAACATGGGATTGGAGAAACACTTTTAAATGTCAGTAATACTGTTATGACTATGGATTGCAAAATACTGAGATATGGAAGTTTTATTCACTTTTGTGGTGAGTAGCTGGAGCTGTAAGGGAATCGGTTCCTCTCACTTCTATTCTCTGCTTCCAGTATAAACCTAGGACAGGTTCTCTTAGCCTTCACTAACATGCTGAAAAAATATTAGTCTTTTGCAACCAGATAACTATCCTTATATGACTGAAGTGATTTATCAGGATTAGTTAGAGGCATAAGGAAAAATTCAGTATCTCTAAAAGGATTCCAGAATATTCTGAAGTAGGTGTTAGGTTCAGGGTTTTTTTGTTTGTTTGTTTGTTTATACTTTAATGTGAAATAGTGACTTATACATGCTTACACATTTTGCTATTTCTGATTTGCTGGAACTATTTCTCCTCTTCCCCCTCCTCCTCCTATTCCTCCTCCTCTTCTTCCTCCTCTTCCTCCTTTCTCTCTTTCTGTCTCTGTGTCTCCCTTTCTGCTGTGCTTTTTAATGTTTTTAGATTAAGTTTCATGGAGATTTCTGCTTAGACTAGCTTTGAACCATAATCCTCCAAATCTCAGCCTCCCAAGTAGCTAGGATAACAAGATTGAGCCAGTGACACCTGGTAGCCATCTCTGTCCACCACTTGAGCAAGGGAATCTATTTGCCAGATTGTACCTAAAGAACCTACCTGAGGCTAGGCTAGATTTAGTCCTGATCATCAGAAACTTTCCTTCCCTAGAAAAATCCCTAGATACCAGGTCCTTTCATTTTTGTTTTCTATGGAATTACTTTACTATTATTCCCAAGTCTTGTTCTTTGTCTTGTTTAGGGCCTTTGTCTCACCTTGGTTATCCATTCACATGGTTGATATCTTAGCCTCCTTAAAACAGCTTCAATATTCACATTCCCCACTTCATGCTGTACCTCTAAGCATACTCTATGTATTTGCACACTGAGAGACCGTTCTGGTTCCACTTTTATATCTAGTCCATGTCTGTCTTCAGTTTTGAAATGGCACCAGATGAGTGTCTGTGCTAGTGTTGTTACTTATCTATAGTCTTATGTGTTAGAACAGAACTACTGCTGTTACAATGGAAACAAGGCACTCAATGTTTCATCAAAAGCCTAGGTTCAAATTATGATTCTATTGGCTATAGCATGATAATTCAGTTTTGCCCTAATGTAATTTATTCATTCACTCACTCATTACATTATTTTGTGTAAAAATTATAATACTAAGATTTGAAGGATAAAGACCTGGATTCAAAACCTAGGCTGAGAACTGAGGATCGAGGTCCACTCAGTGAATACTGAGGTACAGCCTATAAAACTTGCTGATCATATCCTGGCCAGAATTTCAGTTTTGAGAGATACAAAAGGGAGACCAGTATGACATAAGATCTGATCTTCATAGTTCCACATCATGTACTACCTTGACATTTGTAAAAATGGGAGGTGTTAAAAGGCCAATCTACCAGTTTCACTGTGCTCTCTGCTCCTACAAACACTGTCCTCTAGCCTAGCAGCCCTTCTGGATGAGAAGGAGTAGCAGCATTCCTGTTGATCCCTAGTATTAGACTTCAGTTTGCTGTTAGCCTATCACTGCAGCCAATCACTGGCTGTGTAGTCCACTGAGTTATGAGAAACAAAAACAAGAACAAGCCAATCACAGCCTCCCTAGCCAAGGGAACTATTCAAACAAGCCAATCACCACCTCAGTAGCCAACAGAACTATTTAAACAAGCCAATCACCACATCAGAAGACAAGAGAACTGTTCAAAGAAGTCAATTCCAACCTCTTCTGTAGACTTGGAAAGACCATACCCTCTTAACACAACAGTACCTGCCTCCCACAGTCCCTGGTTATTCACACTGCCGCTGCTGTAACCCCTGAAAGGCAAGAGGTAGCCTTTTCTTGGCTGGGGATACACATTCAAGGAATGAACTGCTATTGATTACACCTGTTCAGCATCAGAAGCCATCCCCACCACCTCAGAGTGGGGCTCCTTCCCTAGTGGGGGCAAACAGAAGGTGAAGAACACTGATTCATTTATTTGCAGTCTAAAGTGTTGGAGGAATATGGACTGTAACAGGCTTTTAGATGATCCCAGTCACATGCTGAGCCCAATTACACCCCTTGGGGTGAATGAGTAGAGATGTGAATGCAATGTGAATAGAGAGAGGGGAGCCAGGAGCTCTGAGTAGAATGGTGGAGGCCAGTAGATTTCACAGATGAAAGGGTGATGGAGCCCCACAGAAGGCTGCATGAATGGATCGATGATGGTCATGTCCACACCCTCCCACCTCCCAGTCCCTACCTAGGAATTTTCCAGTGAGAGAGGGGAGGGGGCTCCTACTGATTCCATAAGAGCCTAAGATCTTAAGATCCTCTGTGCTGGAGAAGGGCTCTGTAGTTCAGATTTGTCTGGGCCTGGTGTTTGTACCGTGCTGTCTTCCTTGTTCAAGGGTTCCTTTGAAGTTCTCAGTTTTAGAGTTTGCTGTTGAATATTTCTTTACTATTAGAGAATAGTTGCCAACAACTGTTCTTGTTTTCTGCTTGTCCCTAGCCTATCAATAGCATACGCAAACTTGGCCCAGAATGACTGAACCCATGAGTCACCCTTTGAGAACAGAGCCTTGCCGATGTAGAATTAAACACTTTGCTTGTGCTCTCTCTCCTCTTTCTCTCTGCATATGTAAAATAACAACCTAATATAATAATATACAACATGGATATACTAAATATTAATGCAATATCATTAATTAATATGTTAGCATATTTAATATATGATAATTAATTATAATATATTATAATTATATTATTAAATAAATCAAATATATACTATATTATAATATAATTAATATATTAACATACTTAAGCATGAAATATGTATATTGATTATATTATTTCTATTTGCATTATTATCAATGCTAAATCAAGACAATGGTGTTTATTAGTTGAATGCTTATGGGGCTCATGGTACTGGAATAAGGATGTTACCTTCATTACCCTATTTGAATCTAATTTAATCCTTCCCTAATTCTTTAAAACGAGATCCCACATGAGAAAACGATTACTCTTAGATGCTAGATAATTGACCCAAGGCCATATCACTGGTATATATAAAACTAAAGTGTTTTATTTTAGGTTTACTCGATTCTAAATTCATCTCAGAACCTCTGTGCTTTTCTGATGTGATATTTATATTGTGCCCCCATAGAGGGGAGAATAATTAGGTCCAGCAAGTTAGCAACTGATGACGTGGGAAGTTTGGGTCCAAACTGCACAATGAAATCCCTAACTCCTAACAGAAATAAGCTGGTACTGTTACAGAAAAAAAGAGAAAGAAAGAAAAAAACAGTAAAAATTGCTGTTGCATCTCTGATTAAATACATGCAAACTTGTTTTGATCTCTTTTAAGCCAGATTATGTATTTACTGACATGGATAGCATGGCCTTCTAACTAGATGAGACACACAAGGAATCAGGCTGAGGAACGTGCTGTTAAATATCTTCCTAAATACATGCACCTAGGTTTTCATCCTCCATAATGCTGCATGCTAGATCCAGGAGACACTGGATTAATATTTCCTTGGTGAATATCACAGAGAAGCTGCAACCTAGATGATAGTTAAAGGTAAAGGAAAAACAACAACCTTGTATTTTCTTTTTTTGGAGCCTCAAAAGGAGGCTATAATTTAACATGTTTATTTAAATATCCAGTGCTAGTGCTTTTTAATTTTTTTTAATTGGTTGTAGGATTTGAACTCAGGGCCTGGGCACTGTCCCTGAGCTTTTTTGCTCAAGGCTAGCACTCTACCGCTTCCAGCCACAGCTCTACTAGTGCTTTTTTTTAGGTGATTAATTGGAGATAAGAGTCTCCCGGACTTTTCTGTCTGTGATGGCTTCAAACCATGGTCCTCAGATCTCAGCCTCCTGAATAGCTTAGGATTACAGGCGTGAGCCACCAGCACCTGGCCACTCAGTGCTTCTTGATCAAAGTCATTCGAAGCTGCCATCATTCTCTTCGATTCCTTCTCGTTTTCTCCCCCAGACTCAATTCCCATTTCCCATTTCCTTTATCACATGTGTACCTGAAGTGTTCACTCTTTGTTCAAATGTTAATTGCTCTAAAGGTTTACTCCATGAAGATTCACTTTTGTATATGCTCTGTCAACTAAATTGTGTATAGAAAAACCTCTATGTGTTTACACAGAAGCCTGTATTTTGAGTCTTAAATGAAGATATGAGGGAAAACATGCACCCTTTATCTTTCTGAGGCTGGGCTAACTTCACTCAGTATATTTTCTAGATGCATCCATTTCCCGGTCAAGGACACAATTTTATATTTTCTGATTATTGCATAAAAATCCAGTATATAACATTTTTTTGTTGTTCAATTGTGGGGTTTGAACTCAGGGCCTAGGAGCTGTCTCTTGAGCTTTTCTGCTCAACACTAGCTCTCAACCACTGGAGCCACAGCTCCCCTTCTGGCTTTCTGGTGGTTAATTGGAGAAAGGGGTCTCAAAGAACTCTCCTGCCCTGGCTGGCTTTGTTTGAACTGCAGTCCTCAGACCTCAGACTCCTGATTAAGCTAGCATTACAGGTGTGAGCCTCCATCGCCTGGCACATTTTTTTTCCATCCATTCATCCATTGTAGTTCATAGAATGTTGTTTCCTTGCATTTTCCTGATTATGATTTTAAATAGCTCAATTTTGATTATGATTTCTTCCAGAGACCTAATTACAATAAATCCTGAAATTCAGATGTGTTCATTTGCAATTGTCAACAAGATGATTGTGAGGGGGGAAAAATAAAGCTACCCAGAAAGTCACAAGATGCTTTAAAAATCTTTTTCTTTAGTGAAATCAAAGAGAAGACTTCAGCTAACACTTTATCAAAGCAATTCAGAACTGTTTCTTTCCCTCATGAAGTGGGAATGGATTTCTTTCCCTTCTGAGCAGTTTAGCCAGGTGAAAAAGTTTACTTTCAGGAATCATGTGCTTCCTGGAAGTAAGCCATAAGCTTCAGGGAAAAAAATCCCACCTCAACAATTAATATGGGGGGCTGGGGGAAGAAGGGGGAGGAATGTAGTTGTGGAGGTGGGAGGGAAGGGATGGGAGGGGAAAAACAAAGGAGGAGGCAACGATGCTTGATAAGAAATGTACTCATTACCTTGCTCATGTGATTGTATCCCCTCTGTACAGTATTCTCACAATAAAAAACTTATTTAAGAAAAAACAATTATTATACCCTGCAATTGGTTAGTAGGAAAAAAAAAGGACAATGCTAACTATTGACAGAAATGTGTCCAGAATGATCTTCTTGCTGGTGCCTCTATTAGTGACATCTGAGAAACTACACTGTGTAAACACAACTGGAATTCCAATAGACTAGATGCTGAAACTCATGTCAGGTTTAATAAAGCAACTGCACATTAGCTGGAAGGTTGCATTATAGAGAAATCTCAGTGTAAGAAAAAAATCATTATTTCTCTAATCAATGACTCATTGAATCATCAAATGTAGAAACTCAGAGAAAATTGAATAGCTATATATTAAATACTGGGAGATTAATGCCCTGGGGTTCTACTGAGCTCTTCTGGAGGATTCAATATCATCAATGGCTTCATTGATGACCAGAATGCGCAGATGCATTTATGTGCACACGTAAAGATTGGTTGCATTCGTTTTATTTGTCTCTGAGCCTCGGGAAGCCAAGAGGGTTCATAAAAGCATTAGTTACAGAGAAGCAAAAATGGCAGAGATCAGGACTTGGTATTCAGAGGACTAGGAGTGGCCATCAGTAACAATGGAATTGTGCTCAGGCTATAGTTGAGTTGCAGCCTGTACCGGGGATATGAGATATAAAACACACTGCTCCATAAAGGATAGAAGATGACATTGATCAAGATGCACTATACTCATAAGCTGGCATACTGAATTGAAACCCTTTGTACCGCTACTTAAGGATAATAAAATAAAAATGAAGCTACTCTTGAAGAAGAGGAGGGCATTTGTATTTGAGGTCTGGAATAGCAGGATGTCTGAGTTTGAGTGATCTCAAACTGAGTGATCTCAGGAAGGGGGTCTGAGCGTCTGGACATGAATATTTTCATTTCCTAGCAAGTCCAGAAGCAACTCGAAGGGAGTGAGATAGTAAAACAGGAAATGGGTAAAAGTCAATAACCAAATGGAAATGTAACTCAAGAGATAGAATACCAGACATAAGTGTAAAAGCCAAGCAAGAGAACAAGGCCCCGAGATCAAGCACCAGTATCAGCATAGAAAGAAAGAGAGAGAGAGAGAGAGAGAGAGAAAGAAAGAAAGAAACAACAAAGAAAGAAAGAAAGAAAAAGAAGGAAGGAGTGCAAAAAGGAAGGGAGGAAGGAAAATGGAAGGAAAGGAGAAAGGAAGGAAGGAAGGAAGGAATAAGGAAGGAAGGAAGGAAGGAAGGAAGGAAGGGGTGCAAAAAGGAAGGAAGGAAGAAATGCAAAAAGGAAGGAAGGAAAGAAAATGAAAAACAAATACATTACTTAGGTGCTGATGGCTTATACCTGTAATCCTGGTCATTCACAGGCTAAGATCCAAGGATTATGGATCAAAGCTAGCCTGAGAAGACAAGATTGAGATTACTATTGCCAGTCAACCAGCAAAAAGTTAGAAGTTGAGATGTGGCTCAAGTAGTGGATGTCAGCCCTGAGTATGACAGTGTGAGGTACCAAGTTCAAGCTCCAGTATCACCAAGCACATGTGTGCTTGCACACACACACACACACACACACACACACACACACATAGAGTCAATAATCAGTATACTAAATAGATGGATAGCATTGTCAGTAAATAGGTCACAGCATTGGGAACCTTGAAGCTCAAAAATATTCCACCCAGAGGGCCAAGAATCTGGGACATTTATACTCCCTCATCAGCTGTGTGTGTTTTTGGTCATAAAAGAAACTCAAATATAAAGAGATACAGATCATATATGAGAATTTTCTGCCAAAGACGCCCCCCCAAATTTGGACAGGGTGTTGCAATGTTTATTAAAATGTGTTATAGAAGTTATATGAAGGAGCCGGGCGCCAGTGGCTCAAGCCTGTAATCCTAGCTACTCAGGAGGCTGAGATCTGAGGATCGTGGTTCAAAGCCAGCCTGGGCAGGAAAGACCGTAAGACTCCTATCTCCAATAAACCACCAGAAAATCAGAAGTGGTGCTGTAGCTCAAGTGGTAGTGTGCTCACCTTGAGCTGAAGAGCTGAAGGACAGCGCCCAGGCCCAGAGTTCAAGCCCCATGACCAACAACAACAACATCAAAAAGTTACATGAAGGAAGACCTATCTGAGAGCCAAAGCGTTGTTGGATCATAATTTTTTATGAATAAAAATGCCCATAACAATGCCCATAGCTCATGCCTGTCAGCTACTCAGGAAGTTGAGATTTGAGACTCATGGTTCCAAGCCAGCCCAAGCAGATAAACTCATGAGATTAATAACTCCAATTAACCTGCAAGAAGCCACATCTGGAGGCATGGCTCAAGTGGTACAGCAGCAGCCATGAGTAATAAAAACCAAGGGAGATCACAAGGCCTTGAGTTCAAGGCCCACAAGCAGCAACACACACACACACACACACACACACACACACACACACACACACACACACACACACACACACACACACACACACACGGATTCTAGAGCTCTTCTACCACTTCAACCCCTCTGATCCCTTCTTTATAATCCATGAAAAGTTAAGATACTCTCTTCAATGTTATTCAAATGATGATCCTGTCAGTTCCCAAAGTTAGGGATTACATTATAGTAGATGTGCTTTTCTTGCCTTGATTTATATAGTCAGTATCTCCTTGAGTCTTCTCCTAGTGCTTAATTTCTCTTTTGAAGCTTTACAAAATATCTTCAAAGTCCCATCCATATGTTAGCCTGGTAGTAGCGAGTCTCCAAGATGGCCTCAGCGATCCGTGCTTCCTGATGCATCTCCACGTGTGATCTCTTCCCACAGTGAATAAAGCTGATTTGCATACCCAATAGGATTATTATGGAAACCCATACCATCTATGTGTCTCTGAGTCTGGCTTACTTCATTTAATATAATTATTTCCAAGTCTTTCCATTTCCTTAAGAAGGGCACAATAGAAGAGTCGAATTATATTGTACATATTATCCCATTCATTGAGGGGCATCTGGGCTGATTGGTGGTAGCTAGAATGCTCCCATAAATCTACAAGTAAACACACTGGGTGGTAAGCAAGAGATTACAAATGAATTAGCAGATCTGTAATACACTCTATGGAGAGCTCAAATAGTATCATTCGTTTAAAAGATGATGTCAAAGCCCAACAAAGTAACTGCCCAGAAATGGGTACTTGTAAGAGTGGAGGGGAGGGCCTAGGGGAGAAGGAGAGAAGAAGGAAATGGGTGAAGAGGGGAGAAGGCAGGCAGGATGCATTGTATAGACCACAGCATTGAGAATTACAAGGGGAGGGGTGGGTGGAAGGGGAAGAGGTAAAGATGTTGAAGGGATGACACAGATCGAGATTGCTTTGTTACATGGCAAAATAACTTAAATACATCACCTCAGATTAATTCAGTAAAGGAAGAGGTGGGGAGGGGAGGGATGGGTGAGGATGTTGAAAGGGATGACATGGCTCAAGACGTACTGTGTTCACTTTGGTGAGTGCCGATTCCTTTGTACAACTATTGAAAGATAATAAAAATATATTTTTTTAAAAAAAGAGTATTATGGAAATGACAGCCTGTGACCTCAAAGATTAAATGGCTAGAGTCCCTGTAGCAATTCCAGTTCCAGCATCTTCTGTGTATTACACCCTGGGGGACCCCATGTGCCATGTCGTGAGGGCTGTTTGGAAGCCTTATAGGGAAGAGTGAAAAATTGAGTCCCCTGTGCCAGGGTCACGTGACTAAACCATTTTGGAAGCAGATCATCCATGGCCAGCCAAGTTTTCAGGTACTTTCCAATGCAGTCAACATCCTCACCCTACCCTCTGCAATTTTCTCAGAGTTGTGGACTTCAACCCCCCCCTGTTCCAGATGTCTGGAAGTAAAATCATATACCTTGTGTGGTTCAAGCCACTGAACTTTGTGATCAGTTGTTACACAGCATAAATATCTATTACTTAGCATTTGGATATGCGAACATAGTGACTTACCATCTTGTCTTTTAATGAATGGTTCCCTTTTTTTGCTTTGTCTCTTCCTTCGTGTAGTCTGAGTCTGTCCTTTTCGGTATTGGGTCTTCATCACCTAAATCTTTTTTTGTTGAAAGTGACCCAAACTCAACAGCAAACATTTTATGCTCAACGAATGGGAATTGTGCTTTGTTTCCTGTGTTTAAATTTCCAAAGGAAGAAAAGGGATCTGGCCGTAGAGACAGCTGAAGCCAGGGATTTAAATGACACGTGGGCTCATATTCTCCCTTTCTTTTTATGCTAATAGCCTTTTCAAATATATTTCAAATATATTTCAAATATATCATATTCTCCCTTTCTTTTTATGCTAAGTAGCCTTTTCAAATATATTGTTCTCAGGAAGTTATCATCATTTTTGTATAGTTTTTGTTTTGTTTTGCTTACTTTTAGCTGAGTGGCCAGAAACAAAAGAAAGCTCTTCCTTGACAATCATTTCCAATGTTCCTTAAAACAACTCAAAGGAAGAATCACAACTAGTCTAACTTAGAACATTACTGTATGTACACCACTGCTCTAAGAACACTATTGTCAACACAGATGGGTTGTACGCCTCTCTGTGGCTAGAGAGACATGTGTAGGAGCTAATCAGTGTGTAGACAGGACAATCACTGGTGCCTCATGCCTATAACCCTAGCTACTCAGAAGGCTAAGATCTGAGGATTTCAGCCCAGGCAGGAAAGTCCATGAGATTCTTTTCTCCAATTAGCCACCAAAAAGAAAGAGCAAAAGAGAGAGGGGGGAGGAAGGAAGAAAGAAGGAAAGAAAAAAAAGGAGGGAGGGAGGGAGAGAGGAAGGAAGGAAGCAAAGAAGGAAGGAAGAGAGGAAGGGAGGGAGGGAGGGAGGGAGGGAAGGAGGAAGGAAGGAAGGAAAGAAAGGAAGGAAGGGAGAAAGAAAGAAAGAAGGAAAGGAAAGAAAGAAAGAAAGGAAGGAAGAAAGGAAGGAAGAAAGAAAGAAAAGCTGGAAGTGAAACTATGGCTTAAGTGGTAGAATATCAGTCTTGAGTAAAGAAACTAAGGGAGAGCACCCAGGTCGAGTTCAAACCCCAGTCCTGGTACAAGAACAATAACAAAATGACTTGTGGATGGAACTCTAGAATGAAGGTGGCCTATGAACCGAAGCAAAACACTAAGAACTCAGTTCTCTTAGCTAGATGTGACATTGCTTGCTGGATTTGGACTAGTGATGAATGAAGAAAGATTACTTTCTGATGGTCAGACCAGTGTGTCTTCTATAATTAATATAAAAAGTTGATAAGATGATTGGCATGGTAGAAGTAGGAAAATCCTACCAATCCTACCAAAGGTGGAGTAGCGAGAAGAACTTCTTGGATTTCTAGGACAGTCAGGTGGGTGTCCACGCTTGGGCCAATGGCTTTTCCACAATAATGGTGTCACACACTGAGTCAAAGTGCTCTCTCTGAAAAGACAGCCAGAGAGGTTCAGCCTGACTCAACATCATGGTTCATGAAGTCTTTCTTTGTTTGCTGGGGCATTGAGCTGAATTTAGTCATTCCTGTGAGAATAGTCTCCCTGCTAGCATGCCTTGCAAGAAGCAGGGGACTCTAATAGTTGGGAAAAGATCAGCTTGGAAGGCAGTCTGGATAAATGATTGATCTACTTATTAAATAGATATATTTATATACAATAACTAGCATATATGTATATATAAATAAATAAACATATAAATAGAAATATATTTCATTTATTTTATATTTATATATGAATATGAATACAAATATATGTGTATGTTTAAAATATATACATTTATATGCATATAAATATGTATGCATGTCTGTATATATACATATATAAACACATAACATACATATTTATATATTTATACATGTAAACTATCTACATATGTAAATATATACTTATATACATGTATATAGTTTGGATTAAATTCTTTACTCTCTCTGTACCTCAATTATGCTGAGTATAAAATACTGTCTCAGAGAAATATCACCAATTAAGTGAATTAATGTATACAAATTGTCTACAGTCACACCAGACATGTAAATACTACCTGGTGTTAACAATGATCATGATAATGATCTTCTTCATATTTAAATCTGTTCCCCATAAATCCATGCGTCCTTCAGGATATCCTAATAGGTGCATGTCACTCATTTTTTTTAGGACATTAAAAATGACCGTCATTCATTCAAGCATCATCTGCTCCATATGTCCATATATTGGGAGCAAGAAACTTGTAAGTTGTCATTTGTGTGTGTGTGTGTGTGTGTGTGTGTGTGTGTGTATGTGTGTGCATGCTGGTACTAAAGCTTGAACTCTTGGCCTAGAAACTGAACCTTAGCTCCTTCATACAAAGTAGCATTCTATCACTTGAGTCATAGCTCCACTTTTTAACTGTGGAAAAGAAAGTCTCGGGGACTTTCTAGCCTAGGCTGGCTTCAAGCTGTGATCCTCAGATCTCAGCCTCTTTAGTAGCTAGGATGACATTCCTGCTTCACCAGCACTTGGCTGGAAAGTACGATTCTAAGCCTTCACTGGATTTGAATGCAATCTCAAGGAAGAGAGCAACAACACAGGAGAGCTGGAATGATTGGTAGGATATTTGGGCTGGAAATAGATTTCTTAGAAGACACTAACAGCTAGCTTTAACATCATGTGTTAAAGTCTATACTGATTGCATAGAGATCTATCTTCAAATAATTCAAGAGAAAATAGACCCCAGCACACTGCCTCAAGAAATGAGCATGCATTTGTGGGCTGTTGCTTTTCCAAACTCAGTAGCAGAGATTTTAAACCATATTTAGGTCCCAACATCTCCATCATAAAAGCTCATCTTTCTAATGCCCATTTTTATCCAAGCACAGTGCATAATTAAATGCTAGCACAGAAAAGCGCTGTATTTAGAGAAGAACAAGGGAAGATCATCGACCACAGCTATTTATATTCTCCTTCAGCAGAAATATTCCAGAGTACGCATGCTTGCTACTGACATTGCTTATTTTTTTAAATCCTTCATAAAGTCTATATAAACCACAATGTTGAGGGGGAAAAAAGGCAATTGGATGATTATATCGTATCATCACAAAGCTCTCAAAACTGGATGAAGATTAAAAATCACTCAGCTCATCCCTTAGTGTCTTTTCACTACCTATTTTGTTTTGTGTGTGTGTGTGTGTGTGTGTGTGTGTGTGTGTGTGTGTGTGCGCGCGCGCTAGTCCTGGGGCTTGAACTCGGGGATTGGGCACTGTCCCAGAGCTATTTTGCTCAAGGCTAGCACTTTATCATTTGAGCTACAGCTATACACTTCCAGGTTTGTTTTTCTGTTTTTTATTTTGGTAGTTTTTTGAAGATCAGAGTCCCATGAATTTTCCAGCCTGGGCTGGCTTCCAACTGTGATCCTCAGATTTCAGCCTCCTGAAAATCTGGGATTTTCAGGCATGAGCCACTAGTGCCCGGCTTCATTAAATATTGTGAAGGTCTCTAAGTCACGGGGTGACGTATGGAAGCCGTGACACTATGACATCCTTGAGTCAGGCACTAGTGGCTCACATAGGTAATCCCAGTGATTCAGGAAACTAAGATCTGAAGATCGAAAACAGCCTGAGCAGGAAAGCCTGGGAGACTCCTATCTCTGAATTATCCACCCAAAAGCCAGAAGTGGAGTTGTATTACAAAGAATAGAGCATTAATCTTGATCAAAAAAGCTGAGGGACAGTGCCCAGGCCCTGAGTACAAGCCCCAGTACTGGCATACACACACACACAGACACACACACACACACACACTCACACACACGTGCACACACACACACTCTCTCTCTCTCACACACACACACACGTGCACACACACACACACACTTCTACTTCAATCCAGTATAAATTAACATCAAAACTGAATTTCAGTTTGCCTGACCAGATATATAGAACTCAATATTCTGATTATTATCATTCATTTCCTTCAGTTATAAATTCTTTGAGGCATATCTGTGCCTCTCCAACATTCCTTTGATGAATATTCCATGAAGAGTCCATGGACCTATTCCATGAGGAATGAATCAAGCCATCTCTCAGTGAATAATGGTAGCAAAAGCTCCTTCCTGGAGCCAGTTGGTGATTGGTTCTCATCTTACAAGTTGTCTTTTTGCTTTTTTTTGTACTGAGGCAGAATCCAGACACTACACAATTATACTTTAAAGTTCACAATTTAGTGGATTTTGGCATAATCACCAAGTAGTACATCTTTATTACATCCCCAAAGATTGCTGGACCCACCAGTAATCACTCTCCTGTTTCTCTCTCTCTCCCATAGCTACCTCAGCTCCTAGGAGCTAGTAACTTATTTACTAATTTACTTATTCACTGGTGGGTTTTTTTTTGGTCTTCTGAATGTTTCATATAGGTCCAGTAATACAACATGTAATCTTTGAGATCTTACTTAGCATCCTATTTTAAATATTTATCCACACTTTTGCCTATATTGTCCTTCTTTTTCTTTCTTGGGTGAATAATTTCTTTTTATGACCAAAGACATTTTGCTTACCTTCCCAGTAATCAAGGAACATTTGATTTGTTTCTATTG
Source organism: Dipodomys ordii (assembly GCF_000151885.1). Classification (NCBI taxonomy): domain Eukaryota; kingdom Metazoa; phylum Chordata; class Mammalia; order Rodentia; family Heteromyidae; genus Dipodomys; species Dipodomys ordii. Next base: position 728,428 of record NW_012267416.1, read on the forward strand.
TTGCCTATTACCAACATTCATATACCAGATTTCATGTAGTATTTATTTTCTTGGTTACATGCCTAGAAGTGAAATTATTCAGACATATAGTAACTCTATGTTTAACTTTTGAGGAATTCCAAACTGTCTTATAAAGTAAATCTCTGATCTTAAATTCATGTAAGCAAAGGGTAAGGGTTCCTATTTGCCCTGGTCTCTCATGAATATTTGCTCTTAAGATTGTGTGTGTGTGTGTGTGTGTACTGGTCCTGGGGCTTGAACTCAGGGCTTGGATACTGTTCCTGAGCTCTTTTTTTGCGGGGGGTCCAGTCGTGGGGCCTGAACTCTGGGCCTGGGCGCTGTCTCTCAGCTCTTCAGCTCAAGGCTAGTGCTCTACCACTTGAGCCACAGCACCACTTCCGGCTTTTTTCTTTTTTCTTATGTGGTGCTGAGGAATCGAAACCAGGGCCTCATGCATGCAAGGCAAGTGCTCACCACTGAGCCACCTTCCCAGCCCCTCCTGAGCTCTTTTTGTCAAGATTAGCACTCTACCACTTGAGCCACAGCTTTATTTCTGGCTTTTTTTTTTGGGGGGGGGAGGTGGTGTTTAATTGGAAATAAGAGCTTCCTGAATTTCCTCGCCCTGGCTAGCTATGAGCTGCAATCCTCACAAATCAGCCTCCTGAGTAGGTAGGATTACAGGTGTGATCCATCAGTGCCTGGCCAGATTCTGTTTTAATTGTCCATGTTACCCTATTATTGGCCAGAATTGTTATTCACCAGCTTAAGCTGCTACAGTGATCAAAGACTGACTGGCAATTTTCAACAAATGCTCTGAAGAAAGGGCTATTTACTGGAGATGACTTCCTGGTCAGGTCTAATAAAGAAATATTATAATTCTGTTCTCCACTCCTGCTTCTACCACCACCACCACCTCCAAAAAGCAAAAACAAACCAAAACAAACAAACAAACAAAACCCTCACCAGTCAAATGAAATGACTATGTTTTCCTTAGAATGGAGCTTTGAAAAATATCCACTCTTGTTTGTCCCCTCTAGCAATCATTGAAACCTATTTATTTTTGAGACAAATACAGAGCTGGAGATGGGGTTGAAGTAGGGCAGATTAAAATGCCAGGAAGATGGTTATTCTTATCAACACTCAACCATTTATTTTTCTTGAATAAATGCTCCTCAGATTTCTACAACTCTCTGGGTAATTGCCCAAGTTCTCCAAAAGTTGATTCTCACCATTTTTCCTGTGCTCGTGTTATTGTTATAAACAAGAGAATTTCCAGAAATGCTCACTCTACTATGGTCTCTTCTCTCATAAACTAGGTTCACATTTGTTCCATGTATATTACTGTTTCTATGAGTTTATAGGATCAGAAGACTTTATTAAAGTTTATAGTCCCCACACATCTGACTTCCCATTTTCCTCTTAAAAAATCATCTTTTAGGCTGTGCACCAGTGGCTCATGCCTATAACCCTAGCTACTGAGAAGGCTGAGATTTGAGGATCGCAGTTCAAAGCCAAACCAGACAGCAAAGTCCATGAGACTCTTACCTCCAATGAACCATTCAGGAAACAGGAAGTGGTGCTGTGGCTCAAGTGCTAGAGCACTAGCCTTGAACATAAAGAGCCTCAGGGACAGTGCCCAGGCCCTGAGTTCAAGCCCCATGATAGACAAAAAACAACTGTCCTCAAGTTTAACATTTGTTTTACTCATTTGATTTGATTCTTCCAGTAGAATGAGAGCTTCATTGAGGACCTGTATTTTGCTGGTCTGATCTCCCTTTGGGTCTGCAAGTTTACATTGTAGATAGTAAAGTGAATAATAGATAGCTGAGTGGTGGTGAGAATTCTGCAAATATCCTCTCTTTCCAAGTTAGAATCCAAGAACAAACCAGTTCAACGTGATGACAAATGACTTATACTTGGAAGATGGCTGGTGACAGTAGCCTAAACCAGGGTTTCTCAACTTTGGCATGTTAAATTTGAGGCTGAATCATCTTTTGCTATAAGGGTTATCCTGTGAATAGAAAGGTGCATGTAGCAGCTGATCTGGTCTCTATTCATCCATTCCTAGATTTTTCTATTGGCAAACACTTGAGATTGAAGAAAAGTTTTTTTTGTTTTTGTTTTTGTGGGTTTTTTTTTTTTTTGGTGAAGGATTGGAATAGAACACTCATTTTTGTGGTAACCTCTAACATGATCCATTTTAAAACTCAGTTTCCATTTCCTTCAGTGGTACAATCACAAAGCTGAATCCGATGAGCTCATCACGTCTTCCAAGCCTTACCCTTATTTGTGCGTGCATGCCTGTATGCAGAATCTCACCATGCATCTCGTGACCAATTAGAGAGAAAACTGCTTAAACCTCAGGAAATAAAACTGATTTCACATGCTACACAATGAAAGAATAAATATGAAACACCAGGATACCACTTTAACAGAATCTTTGTTATGACCATAATGATCCTTTAATGGTTTGGTTGTTTTTGTTTTTGTTTTTTAGTCAGGAACAGGTTGAGGTTTAGAGCACTATAATGAAACATATAATCTTCCATGTGGTTAACCAACTCATGGCTATTGTACTCGAAACTGCTCTAAGCTGCCGCTGGGATTCAATTTGCTGAAGTTTTTATTTTATTTTAAATGAGTAAGTGGTGAATCAAATACATTAAGTGATGGAAGGGGATTTGAGGTTGTCTTTATATTGGTTCTATAGTCAAGTGGAATGTTTTCCTGGATTTTAGCAGCTTTTAGCTCTTATTCCCAAAGATCACTGTGCTGTTACAAACTCTATTGAATTCTTACATCAGGGAAATATAGGAAAAGGAACATCAACCAATGGCATGATGATTTTTATCTCTGAAGTACAAGGAAGACCCCTTGGCTGTTTTCTTTCTGTTTTTCCTTCCTTCCTCCCTTCCTTCCTCCCTCTTCCTTCCTTTCTTTCTTCCTTCCTTCCTTCTTTTCTTCCTTCCTTCCTTCCCTCCTTCCTTCCTTTTCTTCTAAATCTGGATAATGAAGTCTGGGTACTTAAGATAGAGGACAGATGGGCAAATCAAGTAAATGATGTATGCATATTTTGGGGAAGTTATAATTTCTCATCTATCTCTCTCACAGCCCGTAATTTCCCCACACATGAATTACTGTGCTCATTCTAAGACAGGCCACAAGGCAGAGGCTAACTGGAGATCTTGTCATTATTTAGCCAGTTGCAAAACAAGAAATGCATACTTCAGATTTCTGCCTGAGAACTAACAAATGCAGGAGCCCTCATGTTATTTCTTTCATACAGGTACGCTTGGGATATGCCATAGATGATTGGTACAATTCTGAAAGAAGAAATGAGTTTTAATGAATACTCAGTCAGGTTCAGGTGGAAAGAAAGGCAAGTAGATTTCAGCCATACTACATAAGAAGACTTTATAAGACATTCTTTTCAAATATAATTTTGTTAATGCTCAATAGGAAACGTACTCATTACGTTACTCATGTAACTGTAACCCCTCTGTACAGTATCTTTATAATAAAAAATTTATATTAAAAATATATAATTTTGTTATTGTTATTAAGGAGTTATACAGAGAAGTTACAGTTCCTTAAGTCAGGGAAATGAGTACAGTTCTCCTTGGAAAATGTCACCCTTTCCTTTGCTTTCCCCCAATTTTCCCCTTCCCATCCCTGCCCTCAAGTAGCACACCTTTTTGTGTTTTGTTTGTCTGCTTCTTGTTTTGTTTTTGTTTTTGTTTTTGTCAGTTGTGGGGCTTGAACTCCAGGGCCTGGATGCTGTCCCTGAGCTTTTTTGCTCAAGGATAGTGCTCTGCCATTTGAGCCACAGCTCCCCTTCCAGTTTTTAGTTGTTTAATTGGAGATAAGAAGAGTCTCATGACTTTGCTGCCTGAGCTGGCTTTGAAATGTGATCCTCAGATGTTAACCTCTTGAGTAGCTAGGATTATAGGCATGAGCCATGGGTGCCTGGCCACAATTTTTTTTTTTTTTTTGCACAGCATGTATTGACTACCATGTGTGCATTTGTTTACTCTTTCTCCCTCTGGTCCTTTGCTCTCTTTTGCTCCTCCCAAAACAACAAACAAAATCAAATGACAATGTTGTTTGGAAATGGAAATAAGGTTTCTATTCCATTCCATGGAATTCATTTTAATAGTCTTTTAGGTATTCAAAAATAAATGTATATATATATATATTTAAAATTAACATACAATCTACTTGATTATAGATATTTTTAGACAGTGTTTGCATTTGCCTAAACCAGGATTTCTCAAATTTGGGGTGCTAAATTAGCTTAAACCAGCATTTCTCAACTTTGACATATTAATTACTTTATCTAAGGTTGAGTAATTCTTTGCTGAGGGGCTTTCTTTTTTTTTTTTTTGGTTTGGGGCCTGAACTCTGGGCCTGGCAGTGTCACTTCCAGCCTTTTTCTGCTTATGTGGTGCTGAGGAATCGAACCCAGGCCTCATGCATGCAAGGCAAGCGCTCTACCACTGAGCCACCTTCCCAGCCCAGGGGCTTTCTTGTGAGTAGAAAAGTCCTGAACCTCTTTTTTTGGGGGGGGGTCCGGTCATGGGGTCTGAATTCTGGGCCTGGGCGCTGTCCTTCAGCTCTTCAGCTCAAGGCTAGTACTCTACCACTTGAGCCACAGTGCCACTTTCGGCTTTTTTCTTTTTGCGTATGTGGTGCTGAGGAATCGAACCCAGGGCCTCATGCATGCAAGGCAAGCGCTCTACCACTGAGCCACCTTCTCAGCCCCATGTCCTGAACCTCTTTCCTGGTCTCTACTGCCCAATTTCAAGCAGTAATTTTCTGGCACTAGGTTTGACAGTCACCAATGTCTCCAGGCATTGTCAAATGTAAGGAGATCAAAAAAAAAAAACAAAACTAGAAATTCCTAAGAGTGTATTCATCTGGAACATTCCTATGTCCTATGTCTGTATAAAAGAAAATGAGCAAAACGTATCATTACAGACAAATCTTACCAGCTTATAAGGAAGCAACAGGTTGGGGAGCAATAACATGGATATTTTATTGATCCAACAATGGTTCAAATAGCTACAGAATAGGGACTTTATTAGCACAATCATGGCTACTTTTTGAATCATTTTTCTGTGCTGTTTTGTGTTTGTTTTGTTTTGTTGGTTGTAGGGCTTGAACTCTGGGCCTGGGCGCTGTCCCTCAGCTTTGCAGCTCAAGACTAGTGCTCTACCACTAGAGCCATAGCACCACTTCCGGTCTTCTGGTGGTTAACTGGAGATAAGAGTCTCACTGGCTTTCCTGCCCCAGCTGGCTTTGAACTGCAATCCTCAAATCTCAGCCTCCTGAGTAGATAGGATTACAGGCATGAGACACTAGTGCCTGAATTGTTTTTTTTTTTTTTTTTTAATGTGTTGGTTCACTTAAGTTTCACAAAAACCTTACCTGGCAGGTAGATAAGTAGCAATGGAACCTAGCTTTTGGGGCAGGGTTTTGTTTAACTCTCAAAGGTCTTTAATCTTTTCTCTGTTGGTGGTTCTCCTGAGATTTTCATTTCATAGAGATTAGAACATTGTAACTGAGGGGGAAAAAATGTAAAGCAAATGGCCTAAATCTGAATCTGGTCTCCATTAGCTCAAGGCAAAGCTTAATTTTTAGCTCTGGAAGACTGACCCAAGTCACCAAACTTCTCAGACTCTGGTTTTCTGTGTATAAAATGTGCTGTCCTATAGGACTCTGCTGTAAGAGTGGAGGAAGGCCACGGGTAGAAATGTCTGGGACAAAGAGCATCTATAATTTTAGGTTTCAAACTCTCGCGCATAGCAGGAGAAGACCATGTTGCACAAGTAGAATGGCCTAGAATGGCTTTGAGGAGAAGGATGGCGATGCCTTAAAGAACTCCTGCCCTGTCTATAGGATTTCAAACCAAAGTTTTAGAACCTGAGGTTAAGCCAAATGAGCAGGATCGACCGAGACCCTGATCCCCTAAATAATTGATGAGTCCTGCCAAATTCAATGCTATTTGTCCATGGTGAGATTTTACCTGAAACCTAGATCACATTTTATCCTTGGCCAGGGCAGAGTGTGTGTGGGGGGGGAGGGGGGTATTCCTTGAAAAAAAATAGATCTATATCTCACCAGGTACTGGTGGCTTATGTCTGTAATCCTAGCTACACAGGGGGCTGAGATCTGAAGATAGTGGTTTGAAGCCAGCCTAGGCAGAAAAATCTGTGAGACTCTTATTTCCAATAAACTAAAAAAAACCAGAAGTGGTCCTGTGGCTCAAGTAGTAGAGTGCTAACCCAGAGAACAAAATGATTCAGGCATAGAGCCCAGGCCCTAAGTTCAAGCCCCAGGACCAGAAGAAAAAAACAAACTGTTCAGTTTAATAACCAAATTGTTTTCTTCATACATCTAATGAAAATAAAATATTCATCTGAAATGCTTGTGAGCTTGGGGTAGCTGTCCAGGGCACGAGACACTTAAACTGATCCCAACTAGGCATCAGAATCTCTAAGGACAGATTGCAGAATGCTAAGAACATGAAGATTATAGCTTTCCACAGGGATGAAAGGGTTCAAGGCTTGTGAACAAATACAACCACCAATTAGACACCTTCAACATTGTATTTAATTTAGAGTCTTTTTTTTTTTTTTGATCCAGTCGTGGGGCCTGAACTCTGGGCCTGGGTGCTGTCCCTCAGCTCTTCAGCTCAAGGCTAGTGCTCTACCACTTGAGCCACAGTGCCACTTCTGGCTTTTTTCTTTTTGCTAATGTGGTGCTGAAGAATTGAACACAGGGCCTCATGCATGCAAGGCAAGTGCTCTACCACTGAGCTACCTTCCCAGCCCCTTAATTTAGAGTCTTTAAAACAAACATGATTGCTTCATTTTAAATCTTAGATTTTTTTAAGGCCATCATCCTGCAAACTATATCTTGTTTTGTTTTGTTTTGTTATGATCCTAAGGCAACTGCTTGGTAGGATTTGACAATGAAAAATATTGTGTCTGACAGAATCATATCCCTCTGTCACGGACAGTCAAGAAATCCAATGTCCGAGACTTTATGTGAAGCTTCTAAATACTTCTTTCACTTTAGTCCAACATATACCCTCATGTGTTCACATACACACACAAATACACACAGACATATGTGCACACACACATACATACACACACCTGTACTCCCTGATTATTATTACCCAGCAGGGTAAAGATCATAACCATTTATTCAACTTAGAACCATAACACAAACAACATTTGGCAAGAATTTTTTTTTTCTGATTTCTTAATTCCCTCCTTAAAACTTCTAGCCATTGATCCCAGGACTGGCCTTGCAGGCAAAATTTAGAACTCTCTTTTCTCAAGAGTTGTCTTTATGACCCCCTTATGTTTTTATTTGTAATCATCCAAATATCACTTCCTTTCTCTTACGATATACACTCAAGTCTCTATAATACAAATTATCATAGTTGAGCTAAAATTCTATGGCAGAGATAACCTGTCATTTGCAATAATGCATACACCATTTCTTTTTAAAAAACGTATTATATGTAATATATAAGCATATGTTATATATTATATATATAATTTGATTGTTGGTATCAAGGTGACGTACAAAGAAGTTTACCATTTCATAAGTCAGGTAAGGAGTAAGTTTCTTTTTTGGACAGTGTCACCCCTTCCTTGCCTTCCCTGTTTCCTCCTTTGGACCCTGCCCACAGGTTCCATAGTTCACTATGCACATAATGTCTAATCAAAATCATGACTGCATTTGTTCATCCTTCTTCCCTCCATCTCTGTATCTCCCTTGTGCCTACTCAGAAACAAAAACAAATGACATCATCACCACCACCACCAATAGCAAAACCCTCACATTTCCATTTCCTGGGATTCATTTTGATAGGTAGTTTTTTGTTGTTGTTTGTTTTGTTTTCATCACGGGGCTTCAACTCTGGGCCTGGGTGCTCTCCTGGAGCTCTTCATCTCAAGGCTAGTGCTCTACCACTTGAGTTACAACACCACTTCTAGTTTTCTGGTGGTTTATTGGAGATTAGAGTCTCACAGACTTTCCTGCCCAGGTTGGCTTTGAACTGTGATTCTCAGATCACAGTAGCTAGAATTATAGGCATCAGCTACCAGTGCCCAGCTGATAAATAGTATTTTAAGCACACACCATTCTTTATATGATGTAGGTACTGCTGACCAGCTAAAGATTACATTTCTTCCCAGACCTTATCTAAAGTAGGACAATGTAACTCTTGTAAATAAAGAAATGTGAAGCTGGATGATGATAGCTCATGCCTATAATCCTAGCTACTCAGAAGGCTCAGATTTGAAGATCAGGATTTGAAGCCAGCCTGAGCAGGAAAGTCATGAGACTCTTATCTCCAATGAATCACAGAAACAGCCTGAAGTGTCACTATGGCTCAAGTGGTAGAGCACTAGACTTGAGCAGAAGGAACGTAGAGACATCTGCCAGGCCCAGAGTTCAAGGCCCAGGACCAGAAAAAAAAAACCTGCAAATAAAAAACAACTTCTAAAGTCACCATACTAATGGAGCCAAGCTCCCTTTCTCTTCCTGCCTTGCTACTTGGATTGCAGATGATGGCCACATTTTACCATACAGAAGCAACCTCTTAGGAACAGATTAAAAAGGACTGGTGAACACTACAGAGTACAATATCCTATTAGCCATGGACTGCTTACTGTTCAACAATTAATATAACAGAGTAATACAAATGTGTTCTTTAAGCTGCTGTTGAGTTGGAACTATTACTTGCATAAAGATTAACAGTTCATGAATCCAGCCAGTTCCTGGTATTATGATGCCAGAGATGAGGCTCATTACAGAATGCATTGTCTTTGATTGAGCATTTGGTGAATAAGATGTATTCGCCAAATACTTCTGATGAAAACCACCAAATGTACATCTCTATACACCTGATACCAAAATACTGTCCCAGAACACAGGCCAGCTGCCCAGTGGGAAGCATAGTCTGAGGCTGAAATTTTATTGCATCTTTTTCTTTTTCATTTTTCCAGTCGTGGGGCTTGAACTCAGGGCCCGAGCCTTGTATCTGAGCTCTTTCACTCAACACTAGTGCTCTACCACTTTAGGCCACAATGCTGTTTCTGGTTTTCTGGTGCTTAATTGGAGATTAGTGTCTCATGGACTTTCCTCCCCAGACTGTCTTTGAACCATGATCCTTAGGTCTCAGCCTCCTGAGTAGCTGAAATGACCAGCGTGAGCCACCAGTGCCCAACTATTGGATCTGATCTTTTTCTGGATCTTTTTATTTGACAATCAATACCATTGCTCTCAATGGTGATCCCTAATCTGTTGTTAGAACAGCCATTTTTCCTTTCCTAACATCCAGCCTTTTACCATGGAAAGAACTTGCCTTGTACACATTTATTTTATGCTTTAACTGAAATGTCAGACATACCACAAAGGAGGTATATGGTAGCATCCATCAGTTTATCAAATTTTGGTGGATAGTTGTTCAAGTATACCCAAAGAGAAAATGAAAGTCCCTTAATTCTTCATGCATATATAACAAAGTATTGCTTAGTGTTCTCTCTCTTTCTCTCTCTCCCTCCTAGACTCATACACACACACACACACACACACACACACACACACACACACACAATTCCTACTCACACACCATAATCATTTCAACACGTCTATATAGGTGCAAAGTATATATCTGTAGTTTGAGTTTTGTCTTGATCCTCCAAATCTAAACCCAGGTTCAGTAAGCTTTGGTCTACAAACTAAATATGATTCTTCTTTGATTATTATTTTCTTTGAAATAAAGTTTTATTGAAACATAGGCATTGAAAGATTACCTAGGTGTTAACTGCCCATGATTGTTTTAGGGCTACAATGCAGAATCAAGTCATGGCCACAGAGACTATAAAGCTATGAAGGCCAAAGTATTTACTATCCAGATCTGAAGATTTTGAGATTTTTTTTGTTCTCCATTTCTTTGCCCTGTGAAAATTTTATGTAGCCTAAGGGCATCTGTGATTTTTATATAAAATAGCAATATTCTTCCTTCCTTATAAATTTTTTTCCACCGAAAGGCAGTATTATCTATATTAAGAGTATAAGTTTCTAGGTGGTGGTGGCTCGTGCCTATAGTCCTAGCTACTCAAGATGGAGATCTGTGGATCATGGTTCAAAGCCAGCCCAGGCAAGAACATCTGTGAGACTCTTAACCTCCAGTTAACCACCAGAAAACTGGAAATAGTGATGTGGCTTTAAGTGGTAGAGCACTAGCCTTGAGCAAAAAAATCTTAAGGACAGCACCCAGACCCTGATTTCAAGCCCCACAACTAACTCACACTCACACTCACACTCACACACACACACACACACACACACACACACACACACACACACACAAGACTACATAGTCTCCAGGCACTGGTGGCTAACACCAGTCAATCCTAGCCACTCAAGATGTTGAGATCTGAGGATCTAAGTTCAAAGCTAGCCCTGGTAGACAAACTTTTGGAGACTTTTGTCTTCAATTAACTATCAAAAATCCCCTGGAGGTTGAGGCAAGGCTCAGGTGGTAGAGAACCAGCCATGAGTGAAAAACCCAAGAAGAGCAAAAGGCTACAAATCCAAACCCTGGTACCAGCATAAGAGGAAAGGAAGGAAGGAGAGAGGAAGGGAGGGAGGGAGAGAAAAGGGAAGGAAGGAGAGAAAAAGGAAGGAAGGAGAGAAAAGGAAAGAAAAAAGGAGAGGAAAGGAAAGGGAAGGGAAGGGGAAGGATGGGAAAGGAAGAGAAGGGAAAGGGTAGGGAAGGGAACGGAAAGGAAGGGAAGGGAAGGGAAGGAAAGAGAAGAGAAGAGAAGAGAAGAGAAGAGAAGAGAAGAGAAGAGAAGAGAAGAGAAGAGAAGAGAAGAATTCTTCACTTCAGCACTGCTGACATTGTAGGCCACATAATTTTGTGGGAGGTTGTTCTATGCACTGTAGCATGTCAACCAGCATCCTTGGCCTCTGCCCACCAGATGTAACACTGCTACACATACAACCTCAGCAACTAAAAATGTCTCCAGCCAATGCTAAATCTTCATAGTGATGGCAGCATGGGAGGGAGGCAAAAGTGGCTCCACTTATGAAAAACATATCCTAGTCAAAAAACCAAAGAGCTCTAATTTATATTTCTGTGTCATAAGCTTAATGTCTTTTCCTTTACAGTATTTACCATTATGATAACAAAGTATCTCATCCATTTCTCAAACCTTGACAAAAGGAGTTCTAAACCACATCTTCAGATCCTTTATTCTAAAATTTCCTCTAAAATTGACATTACTTGGAATCTCTTTGCCTATCGGTCCAATCAGTTATGACATTTTCTATTATAACAAGGCTCTTTAAAAACTAGTCAGGGATTCCAATAATCTTATTTAACTTTTTTTTTCAATGTGTCTTTCCCAAACCAGGAAAATGAAACTTTTAGAAAGTAATTCTTCCTGTCTCTATCTCTTTCTGTCCCTTTCCGAATATTAAGCTTCCATTCTCCATTAACAAAGACCATTCTGCCATTTGATTTGTAAGGAATAGTCTCATTCTCAAGACATCAAAGCAGAAACCATGGATGGAAATGACTTTCTTTGCTACTGAGCTTATGCAGTCATTTCCTACCTTTTTGTTGTTATTGTTGTTTAGAAGAAAAAACAGAAATGTTTGTTGCAATTTATCTTCATCATATCATGTGGGTGTTACCTTGAAAACAAAATGGCAGGTCAGACTCAAATGTTTCTGAGAATGTCAAGGGCAAATCCAAGATTTTACAGTGTATTTCTTCTGGGTGTCAGTAGGCATAACTTAAAACACCTGAGTCCATGAAAGGTAAATAATGCTAAGCTGTTAACTTCCTTGGACAAATTAGATGTTTCTATCAAAGCATCCCTTCTTTAACACATTCCTAATTTTATCATGTGTCTGTGTAATTTGTGGAAACTTAGCTTTTACAAGGGAAGATTCCAGAGTGAAAGTAAAATGGCAGCCAAGTGATAGTGGTTCATGCCTGTAAGCCTAGCTACTCAAAGGCTGAAATCTGAGGATCACGGTTTGAAGCTACCCAGGGCAGGAAAGTCTGTAAGACTCTGATCTCCAATTAAGCACCAAAAAAAAAAAAAGCCAGAAATGGAGCTGTGGCACAAGTGGTAGAGCATTATCTTTGAGCAGAAAAGCTCAGGTATAGTGCCCAGACCCTGAGGGTTCTAGCCCTAGGACTGGCACACACAGAAAATTAAAATAAAATGTCCTTTCAGTACTTCTAGGAGCAAGAACAAACATGAATAATTTAAGAACCAATTGAATGTCATTGTAAATTTGGAAGTGTAGAGCTAGCTGTACAGGGCTCCTTCAATCAATCTTGGTCCTCTCAGTCATTTGCTCCACTCATCAGGCTGGGCCCATGGTTAACATCCTCATGTCAGTGATATATTCAAAAATTCAGTAAATTAGGATTTATTTTCCTTATGTTACCATCCTCATTGAACAATGGAAAATCTGTATGCCTATGTTTAAAAACCCTCATTACCTTACTTTGTGATCCTTGATTAACAACTCACAAAACTTTTCTCTAGCCTCTGGAAGCCAGGAATAGAAGCTTCATCAACTGTATTGTTTGGGCGTGTTTGAATGGACCAAATTACAGTGCACATTTCTGCTTGTACTGTGGTCACATTGTTGTACGCCTTCAACCTTCAACTCCTAGCCTCTGTGAGTTCATATTATTGTGGTTGCTTCCTTCCCTGGGATACAGATCCAAAACTTTATTTCTTGTTTGTATTGAATCAGAAAACCCTGTCTCTATACCATAAGAATGAAATGAGCTATGAAATCTGATTCCAAAGACTTGGGTTGTAGTTCAAGTTCTGCCACTCCTAAATGAGATAATTTTCCAATAAGTCCCTTTTCTTTGCTACACTCGGGGTATTATTAAATCATATAACTAAAAGAACATGTAATAGTATCAGATTTGGCTGGATCCAGGAGATCCAACCATGTGGTAAAATCCAGCAGGTCAAGGCAGACATTTTTCCCAGGCCCAAATCTTAACAGGGAGAGCACTCACTTCATTGCTTCCCAGAACAAATCCTAGGCAAAGCATCATTTCCTGTCCTAATTCATGTTCTTGTCCCCAAACTCTTATCATGGCCAGGACAGTGAGTCACTGTGCTATGATTTCCATCTCTGGGCTTCTGCAACTTGTGAGGTTCACATACAATGACACTTCGAGCACTCCCACCACTTCCGGCTTTCCATACAATGAAACTTCTAGCACTTCCTGCAAGAATATCTAAACTAGCAAACATCTCTGAAAAAGATATTATGATTGAAGCGGGAAGGACATAGAAACTGTGCTGGCCCCAGAAGAAAGTAGCAAACAGACAGCTCTCTCTTTGATGGGAAATAGCCTTTAACTAAATCAATATTTCAATCTAATCTGCCACCTCTGCAGGAATTGCCTGAGATACTGACTGACCCACCAAAGTCTTTTTTTTTTTTTTATCTTGAAGCAGATATCTCAACCCCAGAATTTCAAGATTCATGGCTGCAGGTATTTCCCAAAGGCTACACTTTAGAAGCTCATCAAAGTGTTGAAATCAATTGTAGGTTAAGAATTCATTCTAGCCAAGCTATGGAAACAGCCCAGATGCCCTACAATGGATGAGTTCATCCAAAAAAAAAAGTGGTGCCTATACATAATAGAATTTTACACAGCCATTAGAAAGAAAAAGATTATGCCATTTTCAGGGAAATGGATGGACCTAGAACAAATCATGTTAAACAAGGTAAGCCAAGCTCAGAGAGGCAAAGGGCACATGTTTTCTCTCATATGCAGAAGCTAGATCTGAAATACATTGGGACATAATAAATTATATAGCTCTAGGCATTCAGGCACAATGAGACCAAAGGAGGATATTCTTAGGAGAGGAACACAAAGGCACAATGCCTCTGTGCCTCTTATCATATAAAATAATATTTATTGAAATGAACTCCAGGAAATGCAAAAGAGGTTTTTTTCTTTGTTATTTTATTTCATTTTTGTTTTGTCTTATTTGTTCATTTATCTGTCTTTGGGAGTATGTGTGGGGGGGCACAGAAATGGAGAGACAACAAGTGAACAAATGCAGCACTATGTTGAAGATGAACTGTAAAAAAAAAAAAAAAAACTCAAAAGAGAAAAGAATTCATCCTGAAGACATTATTGGCCCTCTAGAGGAGGGACTTCCAGCCCTGTTGTTCTATAAATTCCTTTCCATTTCTCATTAATTGCAAATTACCATAGTGTAGAAATTAAGAATGCATCTGCTTACTGGAGACCAGAGGAACAGTCTTGAATAGCTACTGCTAAATACCAACCTTCATCTTTTCCATCTAGCATCTAGTCTGCTATGGAGCAATAACACCAAATGTTTTCCATCAAAAAGTATGAAATGGACATCATCTCTAGTCCAGAAGGTGGGGCAATTTTTATCTTCTAGCTCCTGATCTCAGTTATCTCTCCTGAAAGGAAAAATGAAACAGCTTATGCTTTCTCTTTTTTGGCTGTAATAAAAATGTTGTATGAGTTAGCCAGGACCTGCTGGTTCAATCCTATAATCTTAGCTACTCAGGAGGCTGAGATGTGAGGATCACAGTTTGAAACCAACCCAGGCAGGAAAATCCATGAGACTCTTTTTTCCAATTAACCAGCAAAAACAAACAAACAAACAAAAACCACAGGAAGTGGAGCTATGGCTCAAGTGGTAGAACACTATCCTTGAGCAAAAGACTAAAGGACAGTGCCAAGGCCCTGAGTTCAAGCCTAGTACCAGCCTTTCCCTTTCCAAAATCAGCCAATCAAAACGCAGCAAAGAGAATGACGAGTCATGAAGGCATATCAAACATGTTTGTTCTGTGTGGTAGATTATATGGCAGGGAAAAGGTAAGCATTATTTGAACTACTCTTGATGGTATCTTTACAAAGAAACTAATTTCCTCTTCTGTGATTCTAATACATTAAATAGGATATGCCAAATAAATTATAGCTTCATTACTTTTAAATTTTCCTGATAGTGTTTACAACCAAAAGTGAGAGAATTTCTAAAGTTTGGGCAGAAAGATTTTGAAGGTCATAGAACTATCATGCTTACTGTACTGGTGATTAAGACTGCTTTTTATAATTTACAATAATTTTTATGGTCCAACACTACCATCTAAATTGACAGAGAAACTAAGTGGCATGAGTCACCCAGGAAGAAACTAGGTGACATGAGTCACAAAGGAAGTCTGGATTGATATAATGTCTACTGGCTATAAACTATGGTCTGGGCCAGGTATGGTAGCATAAGCCTGTAATACCAGCACATAGGAAGCTGAGGAAGGAAAATTATAACTTTGAGGCTACTCTGGCCTCTATAGCAAAACCTTGTTTCAAAAGAAAACTTTTTCCTTTTAATGCTGAGAAAGTAAGAAACTATATGTAGTTGTTATCCTCAAGGACTTCAATCTCAATATTAAGATGAAGATTTTGCATAAAGTAAGTCTTGAGTTTGTGGTAATAATTCACATCAGAAATTCCACATCTGTAATCCTAGCTATTCAGGAGGCTGAGAGCTGAGGATCATGATTGGAAGTCAGACCTAGCAGATAAATCCAAGAGACTCTCATCTCCAATTAACCTGCAAAAAGCTGGAAGTGAAGGTATGGTTCAAGGAGTATAGCACCAGCCATGAGTGAAAAAGTCAAGTGAAAGTACAAGGCCCTGAGTTCAAGCCCCAGTACTGGTACAACAAACAAACAAGCAAGCAAGAAATTCCCCTTTAAAAGTAAACTTCCAACATTGGGAGCAAATCCTTAGAGTGAGTATATGACAAACCATTTGACTAGAGAAAGATCTGAAAAAAAATGCAATTGGATGACAAAACCATGCTTATGTTCCTTTCATTTATTAGCTGTTAACATAAAATGTCAACAGTTCACAGACAAGCAAAATGCAAACTTCCATCTTTTCTGAGAGTAAGACATACCTTCCCTAGCTTTAGGGTTGGACTCTTAAACCATGATTATAAAATAAGGAATTTCTGCAGAAGTATTTGAGGGTGCATCAGTTTTCTCAAGGGCTTTTCTACCTCTTTTGATATTTGAGTTCTTGCTTGAAGATTCTGTGCTTTTATAATACCGATCGATTTGTTCCCCACCACCCCCTCCTCTCACTGGTCTAATTCTGCCAGATTGTCAGCTGCCCAGAGCTTAAGTATAACACAAGCAGCTATCCAACTCCATCTTCACAGATAACCATGAATTCCTGATGCTGGTAAATGGAGTTTGCAGCCCCTTTATGCTGTTATAAACTCTAAATTTTAACAATCAACAGAAATTCATTAAATAAACATGACAGTTTGACTTACAAGCGAGAACAAGCCATAGCCCAAGAAGCAAATCTGGCCCACTGCTTGTTTTTGTAAATAAATTTTTATTAACACACAGCCTTGCCCTGTCCATTTATGTATTGTCTCTGGCCGCTTTCATACCATGCAGTCAAGTCCCTTTGTTGTAACAGAGACCTGTGATCTCCCCCAACCCAAGATATTTACTGTCTGTCTAGATCTTTCTAGAAGTCATTTGCCACCACTGATCTGGACTAATGCTAGAATTCAGCAAGTATGAATGTTACATGGATACTAAATTCATAAGGGGTCAATTAATTAGTAAAGGTCCTGAGCTCAGGATTTTTACTTTTATATTCTAAAGCAATCAAGACAATTACAATAAACATTCAACTGAAAAAAAAAAAGATGCCTTACTTAAAGAGAAATCCAGGTCTTATCTGGAGTGATGCGAGATAGTGATTTATTTTGTAAGAGAAAGCAAGCGCTCCCTGTGGCTGCTGAAGGAGGTGACATGGCTGAAGACCTTGAAAAATACACAGAATGGAAGATCACACCTTGCTCTGAAAAGCATTCCATTCCCTGGAGTTAGGAGCAAAATCGTTCATCAGCCATCTTGTGGAGACCACAGGGTATATAACCAGTACAAGAGAGGGGTAAAAAGCTGGGTGGTGCTAGTGGTTTACAGCTGTAATCCTAGCTACTCAGGAGGCTGAGATCTAAGGATAGAGGTTCAAAGCCAGGCTGGGCAGGAAAATCTGTGAGACTCTTATCTTCATTCAGTCACCAGAAAACCAGAAGTGGCATTGTAGCTCAAGAGTAGGGCTCTAGACTTGAGCAAAAGAGCTCAGGGACAGCGCCTAGACCAGTAGTTCAAGCCCCACAACTGACAAATGTTTGCTTTTTAACAAAGAGAGAGGTAAAGGCAGAGTCCAGTTAAAATACTGTCTGGTGAGCTTAAATGGGCAGATCTTCCAATAAGACAGACATAGGATCTATCTGTGGTCATGGCAAATTGTTACCAAATCACCTACTTCCTTCCTTCCTTAGTCAAGGTTTAATGCAACTTTCAAGTCACAGGGGTGTTCATTGTGACCAATTCCTACTCAACTAAGTGAGCAGAGCTGGAAAGGAGAGCAAGTGAAAATTTCCTCTTTCTGGGTGAGATCTGATCATAGAAACTTTGCAGAAAACCTCCAGGACCCAGCTCCTCACAGCTTATATACTTCCTGTGCTGGGATTCCAGGCCAGAATGCAAAACACAGGAGGGAAAATTTGTGTGTTGTTAACAACAAAAAATATATATATATAGGGCTGGGAAGGTGGCTCAGTGGCAGAGCGCTTGCCTTGCATGCCTGAGGC
>NW_012267416.1:758822-761582 GCF_000151885.1 Dipodomys ordii
GAAAATGTGCCCCAGATGCTATATTAACTGTGAAATAGGTTTAAATGCCTTCAAACAGGGTCTGGGCTTCAATCTGTCAATTTTCAAAGCCATGCATCCTCAAATTTGTTTTTTGGGTATTGGTTTTTTTAGTCTGCAGTAAGGATGATAGCGTAGTGAGAGAAGCCTCTCCCACCAACTGTCCAGTGTCTTTGCAGCAAATAATCCACTGCTTAGGCTCCTTTACAGCTTTTTAAAAAAAAAAATTCTGGGGACACAGGCAAGTGTTGGCCTCACCTACGTGGAGTATGGAGTGCCTCTTGCTAGAGCCAGAGTGAGAGATATTTTTTTTTCAGGCAGATACTGCTGCTCACAAGGACAAGGTCATACCTTCAAGGTCACAGTAACTCTGTCATCCCTGAGCCTCTTTTCTCTTCCTGGCCAGCCCCCAGCCTCACGGATGTCTTCCATTTTCTTCAAGATATTTACACATGTGACATATTGTCAATGTAATCTAAAACCCCTCATTCACTTAAAAAAATTTTTTTGTTATAAAAGTGATGTACAGAAGGGTTCCAGTTATGTAAGTCAGGTAAAGAGTACATTTCCTTTTGGAAAATGTCACCCCTTCCCTTGCGCTCTCCCAGTTTTTCCCTCCCATCCCCACCTAAAAGTTGCATAGTTCATTTTCCACATAGTATCTAGTGAGTAGCACTGCTGCATTTGTTCACCCTTTCTCCCTCCATTTCTGTGCTTCCCCCATCCCTCCCAAAGACAGATAAATGGACAAATAAGACAGAAAGAAAACAAAAACAGCAAAAAACCCTCTTTTTTCATTTCTTGAAATTTATTTTGACAAATATTATTTTATATTCTCAGAGGCACATAAGCATTGTGCCTTTGTGTTCTTCTCCTACGAGTATCCTCCTTCGGTCTCACTGTGTGTGAATACCTAGAGTCCTTAATGGTTCATCATGTCCCAGTGTATTTTAGATCTAGCTTCTGCATATGAGAGAAAACAAGCACCATTTGTCTCTCTGAACTTGGCTTACCTCCCTTAACATGATTTGTTCTAGGTCCATCCATTTCCCGGCAAATGGCATAATCTTATTCTTTCTAATGGCGGTGTAAAATTCCATTGTGTATAGGTGCCACATTTTTTGGATCCACTCATCTATTGTAAGGCATCTGGCTCCTCACACACTCACTTTCTTATTGCCCCCAGGATATCTGAGCTACAGTGTAGAGCTCGCAATACCTTGCTGCTGGGCTAGTCCTACCCGGACAGGTTTGCAAAGCACTTGCATTTACTAAGCAGGCATCCCACCACTAAAGCCATATACTTTGGGTCATTTTCATTTTAGATATTTTTTTTTTTGGATTAGGTCTTCTAATTCCCCTCTCCCCTCAGGGACTGTGATCAGCCTCCTGACATCTCCTATACAGCTGAGACCACAGACATGGGTCTGTTGGGGTTTTTATTTTTTACTAACTTTTTGCCTGGACCAACCTGGAATCATGATCCACTTAATTTCTACTTCCATCACCACATCTGGCAAAGTCTGTCTTCCTGAGTTGTGATTCTTATCTCCTAACATTCATATGTGCTACTCTTTCTACCTATGAAATCCTTTTCTGTCTCCCTACTAACCACCGTTTGTTGTAGTTTGGAGACAGATCTCATGAGATAGCACAGATCTCATGAGATAGCACAGGCTGCCTTCAAATTCACGTTGTCTGGCCTCAGCCTTTTAATGTCTGGAATTACAGGCATGTGCTACCACACTGAGTCTTCTTCATGTGTGTGTGTATATATATATATATATACACACACACACACATACACACACACACATATATATATGTATATATATGGGCATGTGTGTTACAATATATACATATGTTATATATCACATATAAAATATAATCTATACAAAATACATTTCCAGGTACATTCACACATGTACATGTATGCCTTTACACTTATGTACATACATACATACAAGATGGAATATAATTCAGCCACAAAGAAGAATGAAATGCTGTCATTTTTGGTAAAGAAAATAGAACCAGAGGGCTTGTGTTGAATAAGATAAACCAGAGAGAGAACAACATATGTTGAAATTAAAAATACAGTGACCAAGCCATACACAAGTGGCTCATGCCTGTAATCCTAGCTATTCAAGAAGCTGATATCTGATGATCGTGGTTCAAAGCCAGCCCAGGCAGGGAAGTCTGTGAAGCTCTTATCTCCTATCAACAACCAGAAAACTGGAAGTGATATTGTGGCTTAAGTGATACAGCACTAGCCTTGAGAACAAAGAAGCTCAGGGACACAGCCCAGGGTCTGAGTTTAAGTTCCACGACCAACAAGAAAAAAACAAAACAAAACAAAACAGTGATCAAAAAGTATAATTGCTCAAGAAAATATGGTATATATATATATAGATAGATAGATAGATATCTATATATATATACATACAATGGAATTCTATGCCTCCATTAGAAAGAATGACACCACCCCATTTGTTAGGAAATGGAAAGACTTGCAAAAAGTCATATTAAGTGAAGTAAGCCAGGCCCAAAGAAATATAGGTCCCATGGTTTCCCTTATTTGCAATAATTAGTATACATCTAGGACAAGCAGAAAAGATCAAAAGCTATGTACATATGACCATACACGATGATACTAAGTGAAATGAACCCCAAGATAGGAACACAAGAGGTTTTACCTTTGTTGCTGTTGTTTTTAATGTACTTCTAATGTACAGTCTGTTTTTT
>NW_012267416.1:761632-770539 GCF_000151885.1 Dipodomys ordii
TATATATATATATATATATATATATATATATATATATATATATATACCCACGGAATGATGGACCTCTTGCCCTTTGATGGATGCTTTTAGGTTGTGCCATTCTCTTTCAAATTAATCCCTTGCAATGTACAATTGGATCACCATCTTCCAGGACTCAAGCAAAGGAATTCAAGGCCTGATCTCCCAGCAAGGCCACTTTTTAATGGCCAGTCCTTCTAAAGCCTCCTTGTTCTCCCATGAGTCCATGGGACGATTAACCATAAGGGTGAGCCTTCCAGACCTCTGGAGAGGGAGTCCAGCCTCTGTCAGATGTGTCTGAGACCTTGGCAGCTGGGAAAAGGGGCCCACACCGGAAGCACAGCGGTTTGCCAGTCAGGAGAAAGGACAGAGAGGCTGAGGCCTGCTGTGCCTCTAGGTTCTGGGCCAGGCTTCAAAGGCTACTGCCAGCACATTGTGAGCCCACCCCCACCAATGGCGGGCGGCCGGGCAGGGCCAGAGGCAGCTTCTCTGACTCCAGTGCCTGCTTCAAGGCCATTTCAGGATTTTAAGCTGCATGGGGAGAGACAGCTGTCATTGCTAAGGTGCTCTGGGGAGGGTGGGGATACAGGTAGAGAGGGGATGGGAGGGGCGAGGAGGGGGAGGGGAAGATTGGATTTGAGACTCATTACAGTTTGATCTCTCTACCTCTTCCTCTCTCCCTCTCTCCCTCCTTCTCTCCCTCCCTCCCTCCTTCCCTCTCTCTCTCTCTTTCTCTCCCTCTCCCTCCCCCCTCTCTCTATCTTTCCTTTGGTTGAACTCAGGGCCTAGACACTGTCCCTGAAACAAATCAACAAAATCTCCCGGATCTCCCAGGGCAGTTCTGCAATTTCAGTGAATGGTCCCAAGTGACAATGCTCCCATTTTGCCCTGTATTTGACAAAACACACGAGTATGAGGGACAGGGGTCAGCCTGAACTGAAGTATACATTCTCTCAATTCTGCCATGGGAAGATGTCAAAGAGGAAGCTACTTGGAAGGCAGCTGAAAATTGCAGGTGAAGAAAAGTGGCTCTGAACATTTCCTCCTCAGGCACTCACTTGGCGAGCAGAAAGCCCAGTAAACCACATTGTCTCAAGCACAGGAAGGAAGGTCATAGCTTGCTTTGAGATTTCTCCCACCCACCCACCATCTTAGTTTTTAAATTACTGGCCCGTATCTATCATTGGCAGGTGATACCTGCAAGGTAGAAACTTAAATACACTGAGAAGACTAGAGGCATTTGAAATACAAGGTCACTGTCAGGATGGTTCCTGAGTATCATAGTATATAGCTTTTAATAGTTCATTAGGAATAGAGGTGGACAGCCAGAAACTATGAGCAAAGTGTCTCTCCATGCTTATCACCTAAAGATCCGGAACACAGACATGTCAGATACCTGATAGTTGTAAGGTCAGCTCCTGGATGGCGAGCATACTCCACCCTCCTCGCAGCAAAGTCTCCACCCAGTACCTGCATTACCTAGGCAACGGGGACACCTGGAAGAGGTCACATCTGCATCTGCTGAGGTCACATCTGAATTTGCTGTGGCCACACCTTTCTCCGCCCATACCCTACATAAGGCCTAGCACAGGCCCAGATGCTCTCTCTGCCTTTTTCTAGCTCTCTCGCTCGCTCTCTCAGTTCTTTTTCTAGCTCTCTCTCTCTGCTCTCTTGCTCTTTTCTAGCTCTCTCTGCTAACTAGCTCTCTCTGTTCTATTCTAGCTCTCTCTCTGTTCTTACCTCCCTCTCTGTTCGTTTCTAGCTCTCTGCTCTCTCTCCCTTTTCTAGGTCTTTTCTCTCTCTTTCCTTTCTTTCCTCTTTCCTTTCCCAGCCACGTGGAGTGCCAACCTTGCCTGGTCCCAGCAGGTCTACTGAATAAACCTACCCCTTACCTGAATACCACGCGTGCGTGCTGGTGCTGTTCTTACTCGGCTACCTCTTTTTAAAAACCTAACATAAATGGGCTACCTCTTTTTAAAAACCTAACAATAGTCACTTACACTGGATGAATTGCTGTTCCACCAATTCATTAAAACACATTAAAGCAGCCCTCAAAGGGTCTATTCAACTCTTTTTATTTAATTGAGTCTAGTATTAAGGAATAAAACAAAAACAAATGAACTTCAAACATCACTTATCACTTTTAGTAAAAAGCATGTTCCCAAGGCTAGTGTCCTACCACTTTGAGCCACAGCACCACTTTTGGCTTTCTGGTGTTTAATTGGAGGTAAGAGTCTCATGACTTTTCTGCCCAGGCTGGCTTTGAACTGTCATCCTCAGATCTCAGCCTCTTGAGTAGCAAGGATGACAGGTATGAGCCACCAGTGCCTGGCTCTTGATTTCTTTTTTTAAATTTTTTTTATTTCATTTGGTTTTATGAATGCTCCAAAAAAAACATCCACAAACAAAAGAATAGAGCATATCAAAGGGTCACGGGGAGCTAACTACAACAAACACTCAACAACTAAATCTCACATTGTTCAAACAACAAAATAATTAGCATAATATTGGATTGTCTATCCAAGTATTCCATGCATATGCATGAGCCAACACAGAATAAGTTACTCAAATAATAAATAAATAAATGGAGGGGGAGGGTTGAATCTTTCCTGCAGAGCAATTTACAAATAATATATGCAGACATTTCCTCCTACAGGAGGTGAGGGCAAATTCTGTTTCTCAGAAGATAGGGCTGTTACTCATGTGTCCTTTCTACCAAATAGAACAGGAAATGGGAAAGGCAATAATTTTACAGTGGGGGAAATCTGAGTTGGACTCTAGCAAAGGGAAAATGCCACAAACAGCACTGTCTGTGGCTACCTAATGTGTCTCTTGAATTGTAATAAAGAGGACGCTTCATATCTCTACTACTCTCTTCATATATTCCATAGAGTTCCATCTAATTGTAGGAAAAGCAAAACAAAAAAAAAAATAAACCCAGATTGAGGAATACTTTTAGAAGACCTGCCTGGCCAGTCTTCTTCAAGACTGTCAATAGTATGAAATAAAGAAAGAGAAATGGAGACACTGTCTTAGACCAAAGAAGAATAGGAGGGAGGAGGCTGCAATGCTTGGTAAGAAATGTACGCATTATCCTGCCCATGTAATTGTAACCCCCTCTGTACAGTATGTTCACAAATAAATTAAAATTAAATAAAAAAAAAGAAGAATAGGAGATGTGACAGCCAAATGTAATGTGGTCTGGATCCTGGGACAGAAAAAGGTACAGTACAAAAAAGGCACAATACAAAGACAATACAAGAAAATACCCTGCAGGTTTGTTCTTTGTTATGACAGTTTCTTAGTATTAATTAGTGCACCCTGGTAAATGTGGATGATGATGTGGGGGTGAACATGCCCCATCCTACATTTGTGATTTAAAAAAAGAAAGGAAAGAAGGAAGGGAAGGAGAAAGGAAGGGAGGGAGGGAGGAAGGGAGGGAAAGAAAGTTATTCCAAATTTATTTATTTATTTGGTTATTTGTTTGTACCAGTCCTGGAGCTTGAAGGGCATTGTCCCTGAGCTTTCTTGATCATAGCTCTTACCCCATCACTTGAGCCACAGCTCCACTTCTGCCTTTTGTTGTTGTTGTTGTTGGAGATAAGAGTCTCATGGACTTTCCTGTCCAGGCTGGGCTCAGTCTCCTGAGTAGCTTGGATTATAGGCATGAGCCACCAGTGCCTGGCTCAAATGTACATATATATATATATACATATATATATATGTGTATATATATATATGTATATATATGTATAAATGTATGTATATATATATACATATATATATATGTATATATATACATACATATACATGTATATATATACATATATATGTATATATATATGTATAAATGTACATATATGTATATATACATATATATATGTATATATACATATGCTAAATAAAACAACTTGTTCTTTGATTGGTATACAGTGATGTTTAGAATTTAGTCTATAAAACTTTGGGATTCACAGGATTTAAGCTCTCTGACAAATACTAAATGATAATGTCACCAGACTGAGGCGAGGTTTGGGGAAGTTTCCCTTTAAATATAGGAACTCTTCACTTAGGGTCCTTGACTTCGATTGCAGAATAAGAATTTCTGGACAAGTCACAATGGTAAGAAAACTTAGCAGAGCTTTGTTAAGTAAACAAGAAGGCAAGCAGACAGACAAAAACAAAGGAGACAAACAGAAGGGTAGGGACACACTCTAACAGAGTGTGGTTGCTCTCAGTGATTTAGAGACATAGAGAGACAAACCTAGAGATAGACAGACCCAGAGAAAGACACACACACACACACACACACACACACACCGAGACACCCAGAGAGAGACACACAACTCCTTAGGCTGTTGGAGGTATTTACAGGATAAAGGCAGGGGGTCTGGCTTTAAGTTATGCAAAACTAGGTGCTTTGCCTTTGCTCTAACTACACTTAGTGTTATTTTCAGAGTTTCCAGGTAAAAATGCATTTTGCCATAAAACAGATTCTTTCCCCTTGAGACAGTGTTGCAAGGTCTGGCCTCCTAACTTCAACAGGAGGTGCCTTGCTATCTGTATTTGGGGGCATCTTGTCAGACAGTTGTTAATCCTTGGGTGAGATATGCATCCCTCAGCAAGGAATGCATCCTATTGTCTCTCTCTGAAGCGAAAGATAGCATTTCTAAGTTCCTAAATACCATATTTCTAGTTGCCTTCACTGTCAATGGACAGAGGTGAGATTTAGTGAAGTTTCCCTTTAAATATAGGAACTCTTCACATGGGGTCCTTGACTTCGATCGTAGAATATGAATTTCTGGACAAGTCACGATGTTAAGAACACTTGGCAGAACCATATTGAGTAAGTAAACAAGCAGGCAAGCAGACAAACAGACAGAAAAAGGAGACAAACAGAAGGATAGGGGCAATCTCTAGCAGAGTGTGGGTGCTCTCCTAGGGAGGTAGAGACACAGAAAGACAAAAGTGTGCGCACGTGTGCACACAGACAGACAGACACACATACATTCAAGGAGCCACTCAGAGAGACACACAGCTACTTGGGCTCTTGGGTATTTATAGGATAAAGGCAGCGGTCTGGCTTTAAATATGCAAAGCGAGGTGCTTTTGTCTTTGCTTTAACTACCCTGGTGTTATTCTCTGAGTTTCCAGGTAAGAATACATCCTGCCATAAAACAGATCCTTGTCATTGAAACAAAGAGAAGCCCTGCTATTTGCATTTTGGAGCATCCTGTCTGGCAGTTGTGAAGAAATGCATCCCTCAGGAAAGAATGTATTCAGTTGCCTCTCTTTGAAACAAAGATAGCATTTCTAAGTTTTTAGATACCATATATCTGAGTTGCCTATAGCAGGCCTCAGTTTCCTTAAGTTATCCTGTTTCATTTTCCCCTAAAATGACTTTTGTTCCCTTAATCCTAACAGAAGTACATGAAGGAATATCTCCTATATTTGCTGTAAACTGACAATTCCTCATTTTCCCTTTGTCCATCCTGCTTTTATTTCCCCTAAACTGACTTTTGTTCCCTTAATCTTAAGGGAAGTAGATGAAGGAATATCTCCTGTATTTGCTGTTAGCTGACCATACCTCATTTTCCCCTAGTCTATCCGGCTTCATTTCCCCTAAAATGACTTTGTTCCCTTAATCTTAAGAGAAGTAAATGGACAAGCTTTAAGCTTGAGTCTTTGAATCCCTGGCAGCCATTCATCATGCCTCATTTTCCCTAGGCTATCCTGCCTCAATAAAACAAGCAAACTAAAATAGGAGCCACCCCCTCACCTGCACCCCCAACACACAAAATCTAAACTACTGAGGATTTCAACCATGAACTAGGAATTAAATAACACTTTTTGCCGTCTACTCAGGTAAAATAGAATCTGTTTTTTTTACAAAACTTGAGGAACAGTGAAGCATTCATTTCTTACCTCAAATTCATTTTGAGACAAAACTGGCTCCCCGAAACACGCTTTAAATGATGGAACTAGAATGTTAGCTTTCTGATCCTCACGTCTTAAAACATCTCACTTTTGTCTATTTTTAGGGGCTCCGTCTTGTCTTTTGTCAAGAACGAAGACATGTCACACCGCCCATTGCATCCATTAGCTCAGCTTCTGTTTTCTCTTTGCTTTGTTCTCCCCCCTCACACTTTTTTTTTTAAGTAGGGAAGAATATTTTGTGCTCATGTGATTATTATTTGTGAGAACTAAAGTACCTAAATCAGAACAGGCTATCAGAGCAAAATTACCAAAGCATATAATTGTATCATTACACACGAATGCACACAAACAGAAAACATACACACATGCATGCATAAAACACACAAGCATATGCTATGCACACATATATACCAATGCACATACACACAACACATAAAAAACACATACACACATACACATACAGACACTTGTTCATACAAATATAAACATACATACACAGGCATGTACATACCCATATCCCTCACGTATATAGACACATGTGCAGCATGCATACATGCATGTACACACAACACAAATATAAATGTACACATATACATGCACACACATAACACATACACATGAACATAATGTATATTTACAAATACATATATGTATATATTTGCAGAAATGCACACATACACACAGACATAAACACACATAATCCTATGTGTGTTTGCATAATTCTACACACACATACACACACACACACACACACACACACACACACAGAAGAGCCCCTTTCCTTCCTCACTGTGCACTTTGGTGGTTCAAAGCTACATTGAAACATGTTAACACAGAGAACAAAACAGCCTCCCTGAGCAACTGATGGCCATGCGAAATAAAGAAAATTGAGAATCTGGGGCTGGGAAGATGGCTCAGTGGTAGAGCGCTTGCCTTGCATGCATGAGGCCCTGCATTCGATTCCTCAGCACCACATAAGCAAAAAGAAAAAAGCCGGAAGTGGTGCTGTGGCTCAAGTGGTAGAGCACTAGCCTTGAGCTGAAGAGCTGAGGGACAGTGCCCAGGCCCAGAGTTCAGGCCCCATGACCACCCCCCCAAAAAAAATACATCTAATACTTGGTTTCTTTAGAAATGAAATTTCAAAGATAAAGAATGCAAATAAATATTTAGGAGATGAGGGCTCACGCTTATAATCACCCAGCTATTCAGAAGGCTGAGATCTGAGGGTTCAAATGCAGCCTAGGCAGGAAAGTCCAGGAAAATCCAGAAAAGCCAGAAGTAGAGCTGTGGCTCAGGTGGTAGGTAGAGTATTAGCCTTGAATGAGTTTAAGCCCCAGTGCTGGCACGAAAATAGAAAAGAATGTGAACATTCCAATTTCGCTTTGTTAAGTTTCTTTCTCCCACAATTCCACTAATTGGTAATCAGTTCAATGCACAATGCTGATGCCTCCCTCAGTAACACCCAAACTTTGTATTTTCAGCCACATGCCAATAATTTGTTTTCTTCTGTATTTCTTGGTTACATATATGTCTAGGCTAGAATTGTTACTCCTGAGTATTGGCTTTCTATAATCATACAAAACCTAACTAGCTTCGTTTTTTGTTTCTTTTTTTTTTTTTGTCAGTCATGGGGCTTGAACTCTGGGCCTGACCGCTGTCCCTCAGCAAATCAACTCAAGGCTAGTACTCAACCACTTGAGCCACAGTGCCACTTCCAGTTTTCTGAGTGGTTTATTGGAGAAAAGAATCTCTCGGGCTTCCCTGCCTGGGCTGGCTTTGAACCACGATCCTCAGATCTCAGCCTCCTGAGTAGCTAGGATTACAGGCGTGAGCCACTGGCATCTGGCACCTAACTAGTTATTTTTTGTGTTTGGTATGCCATCTTATTTCCTGCCCATCACTGAAGAAGTCATTTATTTTTTCCAATACGTACCAAAATGTCTATCCTATGTCAGATATTTATTAAGTACTGAGATTACATGGGTGAACAAAACAGCTTAAATTCATGCTCTGTGGAACTCAGGGTCCAAGGGAAAAAAAACAGACACTGAACAGGCAATGATGAGTGAACGAGGAAGATCGGGCTGCTTTGTCCTGATAACAGGAGGACCTAGCACAGCCCAGATGCTCAAGAAAGACTTCCCAGAGGATTGAGATTTAAAAAATAAAAATAAAAAAGATGGGGAAGAAAAGGAGGCTACTTAAAGAGAGAAGGCTGTAAACAGCATGGACAAAAACACTGAGACAAGAGAAACACCATCTGGTGTCATTAAAAGTTTTTGTGAGGTTTACTTTTTTTTATTAGAATCTTAGAAGTCTATGTATTAAGGATATTCATCTGTGTGTGTGTGTGTGTGTGTGTGTGTGTGTGTGTGTGTGTGTGTGTGTCCATGAATGTGCTGGTACTGGGATTTGAATTCATGGTCTCATGCTCTTGCTTCATTTTTCAGTCAAAGCTGGTACTGGGATTTGAATTCATGGCCTCTTGCTCTTGCTTCATTTTTCAGTCGACGCTGGTACTCTACCACTTGAACCATGCCACTTCCAGCTTTCAGTTCATTCATTGGAACTAACCCATCTCATAGACGTTTCCATAATGCTCAGATCTCAGCCTTCTGAGTAGCTAGAATTACAGGCATGGGCTATTGGCACCCAGCCATTGTCTCATTTTTGAAACTAAGAAATAGTTTTCAGAGTATTACATTTATTAAGAATG
This sequence comes from Dipodomys ordii, assembly GCF_000151885.1. Classification (NCBI taxonomy): domain Eukaryota; kingdom Metazoa; phylum Chordata; class Mammalia; order Rodentia; family Heteromyidae; genus Dipodomys; species Dipodomys ordii. Next base: position 770,301 of record NW_012267416.1, read on the forward strand.
CATAGGTAAATCAAAGCTCAAATAGAACATAGAAGTGTATAATTTAAGCTTAGGAGTACTTGCCTACTTAATAACCTAAGCTATTTATGGAGAACAATGTTTTAAAAATTATATTAAACCAAAATAGCCACATTTCACTTTCTGCTAAAACAAATAACATTTTAGTTTATTTAGTATATGGAGAGGTATATAAATAGAGAAGCAATCTATTCTGAGAGTCTCCAACGGTGAAAACATTG
>NW_012267416.1:774329-795900 GCF_000151885.1 Dipodomys ordii
CCTTTGTTGCTGTTGTTTTTAATGTACTTCTAATGTACAGTCTGTTTTTTGTTTCTTTTCTATGTTTTTCCCCCATGGTATAACCCCTGCTTTCACTGAATTTGATTCCTGTGTCCAGCATCTTGTATATACATTTTTCTAATTTGGGAAGGGGAAGGGAAATAACAAAATGCTGAAATAAAGATATAAGTTGAAAAAAAAAGTATAATTGCGATTCTGAGGAGCTTACAACAGACTCACCATCTTTTTAGGTGTACATTAATATCAACCATCCAGGGAAAATGGTGGAGTTAAGCTCTGGGATGCAGTTCTTTAATTTGCAACTCAGGAGTGTCTGGAGTCACAATCAAACATAGCGAAAAGGATCTCAATCCCACTGGAAGAAAAATAAACATCCAATGAGAATATCTCTATGGAGCTGCTCAATCTCATTACCAATCAGTAGACATGCAAATAAAAGCCATAGCCAGCGTAATTTACATGTATCAGATTTCAAAACCTTTCAATCTTTATCATATAGAGAAATTGTTGCTATCATCTACTATCAAGAGGTGTGGAAATTAGGACGGCTTTGGCAAAATTTGTCATCTGAAGATAGATGGACCTGGAACAAATCATGTTAAATGAGATAAGCCGAACAGAGAGTTAAACAGGCCCATGTTTTCTCTCATATGCAGGAGCTAGATCTAACATACCCTAGGATATGGAGAATTATACAGGACTCAAGGCATTCACACACAGTGAAATGAAAGGAGGATACTCTTATGAGAGGAACACAAAGGCACAGTGCCTCTGATGACATAAAACAATATTTATCAAAATGAAAAAAAAAAATCTGTCTTCGGAAATGTGCAACCCAGCCCTGTGCTGGTGGCTCATGTCTGTAATCTTAGTTACTCAGAAGGCTGGGAGCTAAAGATCAAAGTTCAAAGCCAGCCGGGACAGAAAAGTCTGTAAGACTTTTATCTCCAAAAAATCAGCTGGAAGTAGAGATGTGGCTCAAGTGGTAGAGTGCCAGCATTGAGAAAAACATTCAAGCAAAAACAAACAAAAAAACCAAACAAGAAGCCAAGGAAAAGCATGAGACCATGAGACTATGAGGCCTTATATCAGCATACAAACACAAAAGCTATGCAAACATTTAACGCAGCAATTCCACTGGTAGAGCTCTGTTCTACTGAAATGATCTTTTGGGTTTCAGAGATATTTATGAGGCTACTTGTTGCAGATTCCTGTAACCATGAAAAAACAGAAACAATTTACAAGTTCATAATAGAAGGTGAATTAAATTAAGACATATCTGCCCCACAAATTGAATAGAATCTTTTTTTTTTTTGTATGTGTATGCCCATGTTGAAGCTTGAACTCTAAGCCTGGACACTGTACTGGAGCTTTTGTGCTCAAGGCCAAAGCTCTATCACTTGAGTCACAGCTCCACTTCCAGCTTCCTGGTAGTTAACTGGAGATAAGACTTGTCTCACAGACTTTCCTGCCCAGGCTGGCTTTGAACCCCTATCTTCAGATCTCAGCCTCCTAAATAACTAGAATTACGGGCATAAACCACCACCACCTGACCTGAATAGAATCATTTTAATCAAAAGACTGATCTACAACAAAAAGTATAAAGTAAAAGAACAACAACAAGATATATACCACAGAAAATAAGGTAACACACGTGAAAAGTAGAACTAGTTAAGGAAGTACAAACACACACACACACACACACACACACACACAAATGGTTGCTTTGTGTTTAACAGATCTGCATTGTCTAAAGCATCTGCAAGAATAGAAATGCCTTCTATGAATGCAACACAATTTTGTGAAGGACAATAAATAAATAAATAAATAGCATCCCAATCATTTTCCTAACTTTGATGTTGTTGGATTTCTGCCTCTACAGGAAGTTAGAACTTGCTGGAAACCCAAGGTTTCTTGGTAAGAAAGTGATTGCTAGTAAAATTCTGTCCTGTCTAAGAGCGAATCAGCTGACCTCACAGTTTGGACTACAGGAGAAGAGCTGATGGGCAGATCAGAGCTAGCATGTGGTGTGCAGAGATGAAGGTTGCATGAGGCAGACAGACATCTTGGTGACTCTTTCTAACCTGGGCATGCCACATGGAATGGCATGCGGCTCAATGTTATCCAGTCCCTGAATAACCAAAATCATTTCTCCTGAACTCATGTTCCTGATTCACTAAGATCCTCACCATGTGCCAGCTGGATACCTGCATTTTTCAATTTTTTTAGTGCTACCGTAACAAATTACCACCCCTGCTTCACCCCCCCCCCCACAACCCCCATGCAGTGGCTTGAAAAAGAAAGGTATTGTTTTCAAGTTGCTAAGTCTGAATGGGGTCTTACAGGACTCAAATCAAGATCTGGGCAAAAGGAAAAGTTCCTTCTAGAAGGTCCTGGGTGTGTATGTGTGTGTGTGTGTGTGTGTGTGTGTGTGTGAAGGGGCAGGGAAAGACCTGTTTCTTGTCTTCCTTTGCCTGATGCTAGAGGACAATTCCCTACTGCCTCACTACTTGACTCAAGTCTGCAAAACTTAACTATATTCTTCAGCCACATCTTCTTTTGCTGAGCTGCCCTCCCCACCTCTCAAATAATTTAGGATACTGAATCCACCTGAAGATATTTACCTTCATTACAAGAGCAAAGTCCCTTTAGTCTGCAGAGAGTACATATTCCTGTGACCAGCAATGTGTGCTTTGGAAGGCCTTTGTCCTGCTCTCTCAGGGACCCCAGACATTGGAAGTCTGTCTTCACTCTCCCACTTGGTGTGCGAGGCTGGAGTTACGAGGAAGGTTAGACTTTGAGAGTCATGTTAAAAGGAAGATGTCTATCTGGGTGCTGCTGGCTCATGCCTGTAATCCTAGCTACTCAGGAGGCTGGGATCTGAGGATCAAGATTCAAAGCCAACCCAGACAGACAAATCAGAGACTCTTATCTCCAATGGACCAGCAAATAAATCCAGAACTGAATGTTTTTTTAAAATTATATATATATATATATATATTATTGTAAAGATACTGTACAGAGGGGTTACAGTTGCATGAGTAAGGTAATGAGTACATTTCCTATTGAGCATTGTTACCCCCTCCTTTGTTTTTTCCTTACCATCCCTGCCCTCCCCACCTTCCAGCTTCTCCCTCCCCGCACCAAGTTGTAAAGTTTGTTTTCAACGTAATGTCTTGTACATCTCATTGTTACAAAGGGTCAATCTGTATCCTTATTTCAGCATTTTGTTATTTCCCTTCCCTTCCCCAAATTAGAAAAATGTATATATAAGATGCAGGGCACTGGAATCAAATACAGTGAAAACAGAAGTTACACCATGGGGGAGAACATACAAAAGAAACAAAAGAATCACATAGTACATTAAAAACAAAACAAAACAAAAAACAACAAAAACAGTGACAAAGATCAAATCTCTTGGGTCCCTAACAGGGTTCATTTTGCTTAGCATCATCTTATATGGTTATATATCTTATATGGTCATATGTACATAGCTTTTGACCTTTTCTGCTAGTCTAGTAAGATTATTCTAGACTTATTCTAGTTATTGCAAATAAGGGAAACCATAGGACCTATGTTTTTTGGGCCTGGCTTACTTCACTTAATATAATTTTTTTCCAAGTCTTTCCATTTCCTAACAAATGGAACGGTGTCATTTTTTTCTGATGGAGGCACACAATTTCATTCTATATATATATATACCACATGTTCTTGATTTGCTCAAAGGATAGAGCACTGGTTTTCAGTCAAAAAGCCAAGTGAGAGCTCGAGGATCAAAGTTCAAACCCCAATACAGACAAATAAACAAATACACAAGCAAGCCAGCAAACAAATGAAAGACACCTAAATATTCATGGATGATGGCTTAAACTTCAGCACCCATCATGATATGCATTTTTCTTTTTTAAAATGTTTCATTGTTATTCTAAAGGTGATGTACAGAGAGGTTACCATTTCATAAGTCAGGTAATGAGTACATTTCTTTTGGGGCAGTGTTACCACTTCCTTTGCCCCCCCCCCCTTTCAAGTTTTCCCCTCCGGTGATGATAGTCATTTTGATTCTTTCTCTTTCTCTTGCTCTGTCTCATTTCAGGACTTAGGGATTTGGTTATTAAATCCCTCTGGAAAGGAAGGTTCTGTTGCTTCATTCATTGGCACAAAATTTTCCCATAGAGTCACCACTACAGTTTGGTCTATTAGGCTTTATGTGGCAAAGTTCTAATTTGGCACCTTTCAGAATCCAATTATGAAATGTTCAGTAATGTAACACTTCCCCACCCCTCGTGAAGTCCTCTTCAAACACAAATTCAATTGAGAGGAAATACTCCGTGTGTAGAGGTCATTGGACATTGTATTAAAATAGCTTCAGATATCCCAGAACAGGACTACTATGGCACAGATACGCAAGCATAGAAAAGAAAGAAACTTGGGCTTGAGGGGGACCGAAATGACAAATTGTGAGCAAAGTATATGGTGACAAGAATTAGCAAAGGAGTGCTTACATGAGAGAAGTCTAGCGCATCTATTGTGGCCCTGGGATGTCACAGCCTAGGTACCACAAATTATAATCTCCTGTAAGATCAAAGTATTTGTTTTTATTTTCAGGATGTGGGGACATTTTATCTCTTATGTGAAATTTATGTCAAGCCTAAGTTGCTTACGGAGACTTCTACATTTATCTCTTCAATTTTATTTTATTTCCTTTTAGTTTCTGAACTTCAAAAGACTGTACAAGGGAGAGTTGCAATTTAGTATGGGCAGTGCTAAATGTGCACGGCTTCTGGATCAGTCACTTCTATCAGACTCCCCATCATGGATTCCCTCTTCTCACCCACACTTGTTTCACATTTCCCCTTTCCTTTATCACATGCATACATGGAGTAATCATTTTGTGTTTGTGCCCTGTTCCCATTCCCACTCATCCTTTCCCTTTTCCATACCCCACTTTATAATCTCCTTTCAGCTTCCTGATACTCATTTTGCTATACTGTTGATTGTTCTAAAAGTTTACTCCTTGGAGTTTCACTCCTTCATATACTATATATTTATTTTTCTTTCAGTCATGGGGCTTGGACTCAAGGTCTGAGCCCTGTCTCGGTGCCTTTTTGCTCAAGACTAGTGCTTTACCACTTTGACCCTAGCTCTGTTCTGTTTTTTAGGTGGTTAATTCGAGATAAGAGTCTCACGGACTTTCCTGTCTGGGCTGGCTTCAAACCATGGTCCTCAGATCAACCTCCTGAATAGCTAGGATTACAGGCATGAGCCACCAGTGCCAGCTTATACTATACTTTAATAAACTAAATTGTACATATAAGCATATGCCCCTGAGTGTGCTTAGATGGGAGGTTATATTTTGGGTCTAAGATCCACATAGGAGAGAAAATAGTTGTCCTTTGCCTTTCTAGGCCTGGCTTACTTCCACTTCCTTGCAAATGGCATAATTTCATTTTTCAATTATATATGATTGACATCAATATAACTATCAATATAGATATATATGTCTATACCTGTAAATAAATAAATAGATGAATATATCTGCATATAAATAGAGATAGATAAGTAGGTAGGTAGGTAGGTAGATAGATAGATAGATAGATAGATAGATAGATAGATAGATAGATAGATAGATGATAGATAGATAGATAGATAGATAGATAGATGATTTTTGCTCCACTCATGTACTGTGGGGCAGCTGGTCTGTTTCTATAACTTGGCTATGGTGAACAGTGAAGAGATAAATGTGGGTATGCAGGTATCTCTGTTGTATCCTATCATGAAATCTTTCAGATAAATGTCCAAGAGCATTATCACAAGATCATAGGGTAGCTCTATATTTAGTCAGTGGAGACATCTGCACATAGATTTCCATATGTTGCACTAGTGCTCATTTTCACCAGTGGTATATTAGAGTGCCTTTATCCTCAGCAGTGTTTGTGACTTTTTATGTCTCTGGTGATGGCCATTCTTTGATCTTACATAAACAAGAAGCTCTGAGTTGCTGTTTCAGAGTCAGTCTCTGTAAGAGGGAAATTGTGACTTCAATGTGTGTCTTACATCTCCTTACCTCAATTCCTGCATCTATGAAATGGAAATTTTGTGCATAGAGAATTTTGCTGAGAAGTGTTGAGGATGAGTCTCTGTGCATAATAAAGGTCCAATAACTGGCATAGTAGAATGCAAACTTTGAGCTCTTTTCCATATATCATCTTGTAATTGGAAAGCTCTTGAGTAACAAAATAAGCATCAGAAAGGAGAGTTATGGGTAACTTATAGTTAACTCACAAACAAGTAGGCTTTGCCACATATCTACTGTAGCCTTCTACTTAACCAAAACCTTCCAGTAGAGTTAGGCTCATCTTCTGTTTGTAAGGCAAAGCACTTACTTCAGTTCCTAACTGTTGTTGCATGGCAGTTTAATCCCAACTTCTACTCTGTATTTAACTCTAAACTCTACTATCAGATCTGCATCTCACTGCTGCATTTCTGAAAGGACTAGAAACAGAATCTAATTAATTTTCTCATGTGCTCTGCTCCAGCTGTTACATTTTCATTCCCTGGTAAAACTGAGAGATGACATCAACCTCAATTATTGGGAAGATACTCCGAGTCATAACTTTCTTTAGTGTGTGGTTTGATTCATTAGATTAATTGCCAATTCATGTTTGAAGCTGTAAAATGCTTTCAGAGTCATTTATCCTTTTTCCTGAGTCTCACAATTGCTCTTACAGGTGACACTGGTGAGTGTTGATGGTAACGCAGAAGACCTAATAAAGAAAAAAGGACTTTTCCCAAGTCATAAAGCCAGTCCATATCAGAATTAAAGCTATCCAGAGGTCATTTATCCTTCCTATAATAATAAGAAAAAATGGATTGTGATTATTGAATTATTATTTGTGATTATTGGTGAAATTTCCATTTCACATGATATGATAAAAATCTATATTGAACTGGGTGCCAGTGGCTAAGGTCTGCAATCCTAGCTACTTAGGAGGCTGAGACCTGAGGACTGTAGTTTGAGACCAGTTGGGGCAGAAAAACCCCCATGAAACTCTTATCTCCAATTAACCACTCAAATAACAGAAGTGGCACTGTGTCTCAAAATGGGAAAGCTGCTAGCCATGAGCAGAAAATCGCAGGGACAGAGCTCAGGCCCTGAGTTAAGCCACACAACTAACAAAAAAATCTATATTGATAGAAGCATACATATATATGTGTGTATGTATATATACATATACACATTGTAAACACGGTCATTTAATGTACTCAAACATCACATTAATTAGAAAACATTTCCATTTAAAGATAACAAAAATGGGACACTTGACTGGCTAAACTTAGAGCATACATTAAATTCATAAATGTTTGGCTCTAGAGCCAGAGGCTTAAACTCCCATACTATGGATGGCTTTCCTTTTCACTGTGATTTTATTTCTAATATCAATTGCTGGCTCCCCTGTGCCCTTTCTTGACAGTAAATGAGTTTATTGCCTTATTCCCTAATGTATAAAGTCCTACTTGTTTTCACTTTTCCATTTTTACTCTTTTCTGACCTCAGGGAATAAGATTTAGCAAAGCTGGGGCATTCTATCATCCCAGATGGTAGGGGAGAGAGAGAGAGAGAGAGAGAGAGAGAGAGAGGGTTTCCAATTACCATCATCTTAACTACTGGAAGCCATGCACGTTGAGAAAGAGTCCATAATGAGTTTTCACAGGACAGAGGTGTTATCCAAAACATAACATGCTTCAACAGGGAGATCTGATTATGAATATTTTGCCCTCAGCAGTTGTCAGTACATAGCACTTAATGGTCCCCACAGTACACGTGTTCAATGGAAGGCACTTAGCACTCACTCCTGGGACAGTGCGACACGATTTCCATTTTCAGATCTGCTGAAGGCTTGAGGCTGAGAGGCAAGGCAGGATGCCCAAGTGTCAGAAATATCTTAGAGCTGAAAGAGAATTTGGAACGGACCCACTAGGAGACAATGACCATGTTGCTGCTCAATCAGTCTCCCACACTGACAGTATACAACACGGAAGATGTTCAACAAACAGTTGAAATTTACTGATTAAATGAAGGAGATCGATTTTTCTAGATGGGGAAAATAGAGACTTACAGAACCTAAAGGAATTCCATAAAATCATGGGGAAAAATCAGCTTGCACAAATGTTGTTTTATTAATTTGGTTGTGTGCTGATTTATTTTATAATACTGGGCATTAAGCTTTCCAGTGGTTGGCAAATACTCTACCACTTGAGCTATACTCCTGACTTTTTTTTTTAGTTTCTAATTTGTTTTTGAGAAAAGTTCTCAGAAATGGTTTTAGTGAGATGGCCTTGAACTCTCAGTCCTTCTATTTTTTTACTTCCTGACTAGGTAGGTCAGGTACAGATGCGTACCACCATACCCAACTACAAATTTTAATCTTTGTAATCCATTTCCCCAGTCCATGGATTTAGTCATTCTCATTCAGGGATGATAATACTTGATTAAATGGTAAGAGGAGTATATAAAGAAATAATATTTGGTTTCCTGCTTTCTACATCCAGTAGGAAATATGAAGCAGAATGGAAAGTGGTCAGGAGAGAAAGTCTCTCTTAGATCACTGATGATACATGTACAAAGGTAGATTTGTCAGAACCTCTAATGCTACCAAATCAGGCAACACTTCAAATGCCTATCAACAGGATGAATAGAAAAACCAACTTCAGAGCACCCGTGTTGGAATACACTATAAGCATTAAAATGTGTGACCCAACTAAGGAGCTGAAATAAAAAAAAGATCATTTACTAATGCCACAGAGGTCAAGAAAATTCTAGAAATTTCCAGAACATGCCTCACATATATGCACATTTCTACAGTTTGTATTATCCTATGTATACATCAGAATTGTAAACCTGTGAGTGGCCAATATCTGACTTTATAGGCATCTTATTTGGGACTATGGACTACTTCTAAAGATATAGCATTTAATTCCAAGTGTTCCATCTTAAAAAATCAGGTACTTTCTCCAAAATCTAAGTTGGTGGGGGCAGGGGAGGGGGAGGGCTAAGACTTAAGTCACTGGATTGTGACTGTCCCCACAGGCAGAGCACAGACGCTCTTCAGTATGGCCTGTTCTGCCTTGGTATTATTTCCCCATCTTTCTGGACACTTCAGTTGTGTGCCTTCTTCTCTTGCCAATGAAATATACTAGGTAGGATGTCCTGGAAGTATACACACCAAAGTGCTTTATCTGAAGGAAAGGTTTGTTGCCCAGGGAGTGGAGGGCTATTGGTAAGACGATTTGAAAGGCTGGGGAGATATATTCATGGTTCTTTCGTCAACTTAAAGATTGCTTATCTTTCATAGATGGCAGCATTGCTTGAATAAGGTAACAGAAGCTATAAACACTAAGGAAGAAAAACTATCTAAAGATAAATTATGGGTCCCTATCTATAAGGATGGCTTGATCACCTGTGGAGGTAAGGTAGTGTGTTCCAGATAGAGGATATACTATAAATCATGCTGTCTACTTTTCAACCCAACCCCAGCACACACAACACAATGCTTGTTTCAGAGATTCTCAAGTCTATCCTATGTTCCTTCTTACAAGTGTCCATGAGTTCACAGGCTTCTAGAAGCCTCTCCTAGAAGCTCACCAAAGGGGAATTTGGCATCCATTTTTAGCATTTACAGGTGACATAAATATAGGAAACCTTTGAAAAGCATCTAAGGGTGGGGGTTGAAGGAAGGAAAAGAAAAAGAGAAATTCAATTGTGATTTGCCTTAGAGGTTTTGACCTGGATCAAAGCTGTTCTTAGGCTTCCCTCTGCACATCCGTCAAATGAGGAAGGTGAACTGAGTGCTTTTAACAGGCTTCAGGCTCTAAAACTAGGTTTGGGTTTCTGATTGACCTATCTGGGAAATTAGAGATTCAGTTCAAATGGCTTAATGCTGCCTCCATTTCATGAATTTTGTAGGTGCTCTTATTCAAGGAGATGAAGAGCTCTTAGTGGTACCCATCTTTCTAAAGACTGCTCAAAGCTGTTACCAGGGAGATTACTCCAATTGAGATGCTTTTTCCAGTCCTGTTGGAATGCTGCAGTCTAGGAGAATAATAACACCTCACATTTGTACAGCAATTTAACTTTTTTTTTCATTTCTAATGTTGCTGTACATCTCTGTCCTGAATTCTGTACTTAGGCTAATCCTATAACATAGGCCAGATGGGAATTTTACAAGTCACATTTTAACAATGAAGAAACTTGGAGTTGATTTGTGGCGATGATGTATTCGAAAGTAGACTTGAAAACGAAATCTGTCTCTTTTCTTTTACTGCTTAGACTACATGTGTGACTTTGGAGCAAGTTTCTTAGGTTCTCCAAGCTTCCATTTTCTTGTCTGTTCACTTGCCCAGAGATAAAGAGTCACTTGCAGGATCAAATGCAATGATAGATGTGCTGGGTCCCAAAATCCAGACACGCCTGCCAACATTTATAACAGGAACACACAATGAGGTTAGATGGATAACCAGGAGATAAATAGAACTAGAGAGGACAAGGAGAATGGGATGAGGGACATGTCACTGCTACTGATAACCATTTCATTTCTGATGCTCACAACTGGGAGGGTGAATACTGGAGAGGGTCTGGGGCCAATTACATGGAGGAAGAAAGGAAAGGAGTGTAAGTTTAGCTCTGGCAGGCTGATTTTAAACTTAATTTGATTTGCTCAAAAGGTAATTTCCCTAGATAGTGGTGGCTGCTCACATCTGTAATCCTAGCTATTCAGAAAGCTGAAATCTGAGGATCCAGTGTGAAACTAGCCCAGGCTGGAAAGTCTATGGCACTCTTATCTCCAGTGAACCAACAAAACACCAGTAGTGGAGCTGTGGCTCAAGTGGTAGTATGCTGGCCTTTAGTGAAAAAACTTAGTGTAAGTGCCCAGTTCCTGAGTTCAAGCCCAGGTGCTAAGAAAGAAAGAGAGAGAGAGATAGAGAGAGAGACAGAGAGAAGAGGAGTTAAGAAAAATAAATTTCAATCAGGAAGAATGTAGGGCTATAGATATGAGATTTGCCTGTTTCTTTGTTTGCTTTCTTGTTTCCAGCGCTTAATCTAAATACAAAACTTGTTGTCTTACTGAAATTAAAGTAGTATTTTAGAATGTTACTCTGAAAATATCCTTTGAGGGACCATATTTCCCAAAGTAGTCAAATACTAATATGTTATCAAGGAAAACAAAAATATATATAAACGATTTAAGGAAACACAATATATCTACCTTCCAGCTCCAACATGACTGACAGGAGCTTATTAAAAGCTTTAGAAGTGTATGGTCCTCAGGCAAACTTGTTTAATTTTACACTCAGCATCTATCTCGTTTATTGGACCAAAGAATCCCCTGTCTTTTTTTCCCCCACGTTATTCTAATTGATAGCTTGTAAATCTGGTTTTGTGGAGTAGAATTTTATCATGTTTGCTATGTGTAAGGCGAAAAAGGTAAACTTCAACTTGCTCTGTGTCTTTTCTGAAGTACTTCAGTTAATATCTTGTCAGACAAGAGTTCACTATTCCTGACTCTGCATCTTGATTTCTATCTGCCTCCTAGACTACCAGCACTTCTGTGGAAAGAAAAGAGAGAGAGAGAAAGAGAGAGAGAGAGAGAGAGAGAGAGAGAGAGAAAGTGGATAGACAGGAGGCAAATTCAGCAGCTCTTTGTGCCTAAAGCATTGCCAAGCAGCCTCTGAAATTGCCTTCGCCCTTTTGCCTGCGTAAGTCATCCAGAAAACAATCCAATTCATGTTTTAATAATAGAAGTTTACACTCCTCTCACGCCTATTATTACAGGGTTATCAAATCATGCCACCAGCCTTAATGAATTTTTACAATGCTCCTGCAAAAGAGATTAAGGGAACATCTTACTGGTGTGATTCTCCTGGGGCTGTTTTAATGAGGATATTGATAACCTCTTGCTTGAGAATATCTTCAAGTCAGTTCTATTGTGACAGAGCAGATGGTTCAGTTTTGTAATTGCTCTGTATACCCACACAGCCAAAAGGCCTGCATACATCTGCCTCAAGCATGAAATACTCTCATTTCTCCAGCATTGCCACGAACAAGCTCTCTTTTTTTGTTGTGGGGTTTGGGTTTTTTTTTTTGCAATTTTTTTATTGTGATTAAGTGATTATATAAATTTCACAGTATTGTGGGATAGTGATACTTAGTCAAAGTCACAAATACATTCTAACCTTCATGGAACAAATTGTCTATATCGTGGTCTGTAAAGTTTATGAGTTCTATGAGCTTTGACAATACAGTTATTGCTTCCACATCAGGTGATATGTATATTTCTTTCCTTTTGCTTAGTGTCAGCTGTTCCTACTTTCCTGCTCATTCCTCCTCCACCCCCCATTGCTGCCATTCAGTTGCTTAGTTCGGCTTGATCAATGTCCACTGCAGCTGATGGGTCCCACTGTTGTATGTTTTCCCCTCTGGTTCTCTGTCCTCCTAGTTTCCCTCCGATGTGCACATATATATCACATATGTGGTCAGTAGCATGGGGTCATTTAGTAATGATTCCACCAGATGAGTGGAGGTCCTTTGTTTCTTAAGTCTTGTTTACTTTGTCATAACACCTTATGTTTTAGATTTAACATCCACTTATCAGGGAGACCCATGTGCTGTTTGTCTCTTTGCTCTTGGTTTACCTCACTCAACATGATTTCTTCTAGTTCCATCCATTTCCTTGCAAATGACCACTGGCAAACTCTTAATGTGTCTATCACCAAGTCTTCTCTGCCTTATCACTTCCAGTTCACCAAGGAAGGAGTTACATAGAACTAATGTAAACTAGCCTGTAATCCTAGCTACTCAGGAGGTTGAGATCTAATGGGAAAGTCGGGGAGATTCTGATCTCCAATACATTACAAAAAACAAACTACAAAAAAAAAAAAAAAGGAGGAGGAAGCAACAATGCTCCATAGGAAATGTACTCATTACCTTACTCATGTAACTGTTACCCCTCTGTACAGTATTTTTACAATAAAAATCATATTAAAAATGCAGATAAATATACACACAAAAAAGCCACAAGTAGAGCTGTGGCTTAAGTGCTAGAGTACCAGCTTTGAACTAGAGAAATTCAGGGATAGCATCCAGGCTCTGAGTTCAAGCTCCAGGACCAACAAAACAAACAAACAAACTGGGCTTCTCAAAGATTTGCAATAAGTGAGGCTTATTTCAAATTCTTTCCCACAGTACCAAGCTCCATTCTGGGTGTGGAGAAATATAGCAATAAGCTACAGAAATATGATCTCTGCTCAGTGAAGAAGGTAAAGAACAGAAGACAACAATTACTACAACTTATTGCATTCTCCAAAACCCATACAGAAAGAACCAATTAGTGGGATTTTTTGTTTTGTTTTATTTTTTGTTGTCTGTGGGGCTTAAACTCAAGGCCTGGGTGCTGTCCCTGAGCTCTTTTGCTCAAGGCTAGTGTTTCTACCACTTTGAGCCACAGTGCCACTTCCCGTTAATTGGAGCTAAGAGTCTCACAGGGACTTTTCTGCCTGGGCTGACTTTGAGCTGCGATCCTCTGATCTCAGCCTCCTTAATAGCTAGAATTATAGGGCCAGGCTGACTAGTGGAAATTTTATTTTTTTTTTCTTTTTTCTTTTTTTTGGGGGGGGGGCTGGTCATGGGGCCTGAACTCCGGACCTGGGCACTGTCCCTCAGCTCTTCAGCTCAAGGCTAGTGCTCTACCACTTGAGCCACAGCACCACTTCCGGCTTTTTTCTTTTTGTAAGGAATCGAACCCAGGGCCTCAGGCATGCAAGGCTAGCACTCTACCATTGAGCCACCTTCCCAGCCCTGGGAATTTTCTTGTGAGCAGTTGTTCAGATGCCTGGTTTCCTACACTAGGAGCAGTTGATAACATCATTGAAAACCAAGAAGACCCTGGAATTCTATCCAATGGAGCTCTGACAAGGACAGAAGAAGATTACAGTTGGTAGGAATGGTGTGAAGGGGGAGGTAATACAAAAAAAAAAGGAGAGGGTGGGGTCCTAAGACCATCATTGCTGAGTTCTTGAAAATTTTCCTAAATTATTCTTTCCAAACTCATGTCTCAGGACCATAGATATTTGCAATGGAGAAAAAAAGAGAATAAACACCTAATGATGCTCTCTATGGCTAACTTTTTCTACAAGATGGAAATAGGCTTGGGGTGGAGGGTGGTGTTGGTTTTTGGCTTAAAAAATTATCTTAAGTAATTGTACAGAGGGTCTTCAATTCAGCCCTGCCCCTCCCACAGTCCTGGAGCTTGAATTCAGAGCCTGGACACTGTTCCTGGGTTTCTTTTGCTCAAAGCTAGCACTCTACCACTTGAGCCACAGTGCCACTACCAGCGTTTTCTGTTTATGTGGTACTGAGGAATCGAACCCAGAGCTTCATGCATGCTAGGCAAGCACTCTACCACTAAGCCCCATTCCCAGCCCAGTATAAGGAATCGATCCACGTCAACCCTCTCTGTCATTCTCACATCTCTGCTAACCCCACCCCCATCCCCTCATTGGATGTTATAACTGCATTTCTCCCCCCTTCCTCCCTCCATTGGTCAATCCCCCTCCTCTTGTGCTCTCCCTCCCTACCCTAGACAACCCCTGCTCCAGCTTCCCAGTAATCATTTTATTCAAATGGAAGTTAGTTGTTCAAAGGAATTATTCTATTGGAATCCTCCCCTGCATGGAAAGATCTCCATTTTTTGTGTCAGCAATGGAGCTCAAGCATGGGAGCAAAGGTAGAAATATGACATCATTAAACCCTATCTTCCTCTCAGACTTTAACCCTTCCACTTGCAATAACTGGAAATTCACTGGGCTCCCAACCACATTCCTACCACCATTCTTCCTCAGTTGCATCACCATAGCAACTTTTAGGAGCTGAGTTCTTAGCCACGTGGCAACCGGATGGAACTGTAGTACTTATGTTGCAGCTGGGGACCGTGAAAGTGAATCTTAACATTGAATCATACTCACTGCATTGACATTCAAATCAAACGGCTTTGTCAGGGCTCCTGGCAAATGGAGTGTCATTTTGCCAGCACAATGTTTCACTCAGAGGCACATCCTTGCCTCTTTGAAGTGCTAAGTGAATGGAAAAGGAGAAAAGCTTTTCTTTTCTTTTCGGCTGAGAGGTGGGGGAGGGTAGAGAGTGGGGAAGATAGGAAGGCAATCTGGATGAATAAAAGGAAAAGGAATAGAGACAGTTACGTGAAGTTTGAGTTGGTTGCAAATGCTGCCCAAAAATCCTTGTGATTTGTCTCAATCTTTCTTTCTTCTGTCTTTCTCTCTTTCTTTCTTCTTTCCAGGCAGTAACAGTTGAGAAAGAGCCTTTTGTACTTTGTATGTACTTTGTACATGTGTGTACTTAGGTTTCAGGCAAAATCACCTGCCTTCTGGTAACCTCAATTTCCTAGCTTAGAGAGGATAGCTAAATTAATACTCATTCACTTGAGAGATCTTTCTGAGGGCAAATGAAGAATACATCTGAGCATATATACATATATATGTATATACACACATATATACATATGTGTGTATATAGCATTTAAATATATGCATATATAACGTATACAAATGTATACAACATATAACATATACAAATACATGTGTATATAACATAAGCAAATATGCATATAGCATATGCAAATACATGTGTATATATATGTATACATACATACATATGATATGTGTGTATGTATCACACGTTGTTTTCCTGTCAGAGTTTGGATGTTGACATTTGGCTAACACCTGAGTCAATACTTTGTTCTGTTACCATCCAAGTCAGAAAAAGACATACTTAATCCCTCACTTTCCAGCCAACACACCACATGTGTTACCAGAAAGTTTAAGGCAGGTAAACAACCTCAGTCCTTGTGTCTGGCAAGATACAAATCTAAGTAAGGATCATTGAAAAGCTTATTCAAAGAGAAATCCGACAAGAAAGAGGGCACATGGCAAAGCTACACCATGGGAAGATGGCAACTAGGCTCATGTCTGCTGTCTTGGTTGTCTTCAGCCCTCTTCCTCATTACAGAGCTTGACTTCAGGTTCCATAGTGAGAATTGGATGGCTTTCTGATTGGTGGGTTTCCTATAAGGTTGTAATGTCAAAGATGGACTATTTGATCTTTATTTCCTCATTCTTTTGTCTTTTTTCCTCCTTCCCTGTCCCCATTTCATCATCAGGCAAATTTTGATCAGCTGCTTTTCTGCTATCAGTATAGCACTGTGCTGCCTGTCTCCCTAACTTTGTCTCCAGCAGTCACAGAATTCGCTCTGGGAAATGAGCATTGGTGTCCTCATTTTAAGGACACAGAGGCTTAAAGAGGTTGATCAAAAATTATCTAAGACTGAGAATCAAGGGAAAAGGATGACCACATATCCTTTCAAGATTAATTTTTTTTCAGGTCCAAGGGCAGGACTTGAACTCAGTTCCTCATACTTTCAACTCATTGGCTGGTACTCTACCAAGTGAGCCATGACTCCAATCCCAAGAACTGGAGTATTTTCTAACAGGTTCATGTAAGGTGTATTTGATTCTTCAAGGAAGTATGCCGCTGATGAATTAGGCCCATACACTTTTATGTAAGATGCTCATTTGTAGAAGATGAATACTTTACAAATGATTTTTGTCTGGTAAAGAACAAACTGTCCAGTAAAAAAAAAGATAAAATCTAAAAATTATGATTTTATTGCCCAGGAGATCATTCACTACCTTCATATTTATAATTTATCCAGTTTATTTCCGTGTCTCTCTTACCCTGTCATGACTATATATATATATCAGCTCTCAGCTTCTATCATTTTGCTGAGCTTTATTATTCTTTTTGGTTTCTACATCAGTGAGATAATAAATTTGATGTGTGCTACCTATCATAAGGTCATTTTTTTGGTCTTTTAAAAATTATACTTGGAAGTTTCATTTGCACAAGGATTAGCCAGCTAGAAAGGAGTATGACTTGATTTCTCTGGCTGATGTCTACAAATTTACCAGCTCTGAATCTTAGGAACCAGAACTGTGATGTTAAGGTTGGACTTTTGCCTCCAAGAAAGATGGCCAATATGTAAATCCAGGATGTACTGTAGTCTGGGAATGGTCTTATAACAACTCAGAGGAAGGATTCTTGGATTTCTCATTTGCAGGAGATAGGAATCAATTGAAGAAGATCTACATGGCCAGAATGCTTAAGACAGCTAAACAACCTTGAATCTTGTATCTGGAAAGAACCTGACAAGAGCATAAGTAAAGATACTGGGAATATTTACTAGAAGAGAAATAGGACAGAGAGACAGAAGACATGGAATAGATACATCATGGAAAGACAGCAAGTCAGCCTGTCTGCCATCTTGATCAGCCATTTTCCTCATTACAGAGCTTGGCTGTGGGTTAAATAAGTGAGAATTGGATGGTTTTCTGATTGGTGGGTGTCCTTTCTGTTTCCTGTAAGGTTGCAATGTCAAAGATGGATTGTCCTCTCCTTGTTTTCTCCTTCTTTTGTCCTTCTTATGTCTTCATTCATTTGTAATCTCTGCCCCCATTTTATTGTCAGGAAGGATTTGGCAAGCTGTGTAGGCCTGCTTTTCTACTAACTCATCAATTAGGATTTGTGTTAGGTTAGTATTAGCATTAGTATGAGAATTCGAGAAAGGATTAAGCCTTGTTTTAGGATTAGAAGTAAGGTAAGTGTAGACACTGGTGTAGTGTTAGTACTGAGCTATGGACTAGGTTCAGGTTTGGATCAGGGTTAGGGTTAAGTATAGCAGTAGCATCTGGGGTATGGTACAGAGTAGGATTAGGTTATATCTGTGTAGTTAGGCACAGTATAAAAATTACCTACCCTCTAGGAAAGGTATATATAAGACATGAACAGAAGTAAAGCTACTAGGAACTGTAATCTTAGCTATTCAGCAGGCTGAGCTCTGGGATTCATGCTTCAAAGCCAGTCTGGGGAAGGAAATTCCATGAGACTCTTATCTTCAGTTAACCACCAGAAAATGGGAAGTGAGGCTCTGGCTCAAAATGATAACGTGCTGGCCTTGAGTGAAAGAGCTCAGAGACAGCACCCAGGACTTGAGTTCAAATCCCATGATCTACAAAAAAAAAGATACTAGGAAAGTTTACTAGAAGAGAAATAATGACAGAGAAACAGAACCTGTGGCTTAGATACATAATGGAAAGATAGGCTGCCAGAAGGTTACCACATGGAATGGAAGAAGCTACCAGCCTTCCAACTTGGGCCCAAAGTTGGAAGAAAAAGCACCCAGAAAAGCAAAAGTTGGAAGAAAAAGTACCCAGGAAGACAAATGGATGGGAAGGACCAAGCAAATGAATGGATCTCCTTGCTGATGTGTTATCTTCAAAGGGGTCAGTGAGATGCACAGGGGATGAACAGTTACCTCTTGATGGTCCCACGTCTAGCTTGATTTTCCACAGTTCTCCCCAAAGAAGAGCAGTGGGAAGGAGTTCATAATTCAGATTCTATTGCCCCTCTGAGTCCTCCTCATAACCTTTCTACTCTGTTATAAAGAATCAGAAGATTGGAGTCTGGGACTGATATCTGCCAGGCATGAACTTACTGGGTTAACAAAGCTTGTTCGTTCTTCAAGCCTCAGTTTGTGTCTCTGAAAATGAGACTGAGATAAATGATGTGCTTAGCCACTAATGCACAAGAGACATGTGGTCTCTTGTGATACTTAAAAGTCCCCAAGAGATACATTCATCCTCTTGACAGAGAAGGAAGATGACGCTCAGTGTAAGGGATTCACATGAAACTCGATGCACATAAAATGGTTGTCTGCTTGCTGGATCTATACTTTCTCCTAAGTGGGAGATAGTGCTTTCTAAGTGTTCACTCTCTACTAGTGCCCTGTCCCCACACCACCCACATACGGAAGACAATTCATGTCCATACCACCTCTCTAATTCCAATTGCCTTCAGGAAGGCTATTTTATATTTCTCCTACTTGAATCCTGCTGCACTTTATACCCACCACAGTATTTAAGTACTTCTGTAAAAGTAAATCAGAGCTAGGCACTGGTGATTTAGGCCTAGAATCCTAGCTACTCAAGAGAGGCTGAGATCTGTCTGAGGATTGTAGTTTAAAGCCAGCCCAGGCAGAAAAGTCTGTGCTACTAACCACCACCAACAATAACAACAGCAACAACAAAACAACAAACAAACAAAAACACATGTGGAACTGTGGCTCAAGTAGAAGACCACTAGCCTTGAGTAAAACGGCTCAGGAACAGCACCCAGGCTCTGAATTCAAGCTGTGGGACTGGTGCTCACACGTGTGTGTGTGTGTGTGTGTGTGTGTGTGTGTGTGTGTGTGTGTGTGTGTGAAAATCAGATTATGCCATTCTACTGATTAATTCTTTTGGTGGTTTCCTAACTCACTTCTATAGAAATCTTTATGAGTATTCAAAATTCCCAAATTGACTAGCTTCTTGCCATCCTTCTATCTTGATTTCTTCCTTTCTTCCTTTTGTAGGGTCTTGTTTTAGCGGTGAAGAAATCCAACTTAAATCACCCTTGAGGCCTTTGCATATGCTGCTTCATCTGCTAAGGGCACATTTCTCTCAGATGCAAAACCAACTTCTGCTTTTATTCAGGTTCTGTTCAAACAGCCTTTCTTCAAAAGAGGTCATTGCTCGCCACCTATGTCACAGGATACCTTTGTTCACTCGGTTAGTCTCCCTATTCCAACAATATTTTTCTTTATTTCTTTTCTTTTTTTTTTGTGGGTTGTGGGCCTTGAACTCTGGGCCTGCAAGCTGTCCCTGAGCACTTCAGCTCAAAGTGAGTGCTCTACCACTTGAGCCACAGTGCCACTTCCAGTTTTCTGGAGAAGTCTCATGGACTTTATTGCCAGGCTGACTTTGGACCATGATCTTCAGATCTCAGCCTACTGAGTAGCTAGGATTACAGGTGTGAGCCACCAGCACCCAGCTAGACTTTATTTTTCTTAGCCGATTAGAGCCAATATTAGTATTTATTCACAAATTTCTCTATCACTTATTTCCCTTTCCTATATTAGGCCCTGTGAAATCAAGGACATGTTTGTTTATTATTGCATCCTCCATCCTCTCACCGTGTCCTCCAACTAACAGGGAGCCAATAAATACATTAGATAAATGAGTATTAATCATTATACCTCTCCTAGTTGAGTATAGTCATTTATATAGTGTTCTCATGGTTATAATTTGATTTCAATATGATGGTAACAAGGGTTGGATGCAGGTAGTCTTTGGGGAACAAAAGCATATTTGAATGTCTTTCTCTGGGTTAACAGTGGGGTGATCTGACCCTTGAGTCTGTGTCCCAAGTTGTAAGATTATTAAACTCTAATGCTTAGCTGTCCTCTGGCTGACTCATGTGTCCTTTCAGAGTGATGGCTTGGTTCCTCAGATCCTGTGTCATTCAGGATTATTGCGTAGTCCACGCAAGTCATAACCACTCACCTTCCAAGGGGCTAGAGAAGTAAGATCTTGATTAAATTAATAAAACATAAAACCCTCTAACCCTTCTGGAGTGTGAAAAACTAACTCATTGTTTACCAAAATGTATACCAAGGAACCATCCCTGTTGGGAGAGAATTAACATCAAGGGATGGGAGGGCAAATGAATAGAGGGGGGAAGGGTAGGTGAATGTAGTGATTGTATTCAGTGCACACATATGAAAATGAAACCAGAGAACTTGTTAAAATGGGGGAATATGAGAGAGATGGGGGAGAACAATGGAAGGGAAGACATGGATCAAGATGCATTGTACTAAAAAACTGTAACTCCTTTGTACAACTACTTAAAGACAAGAAAATACTATCTTTAAAAAAAAACAAGAAAAAAACAAAAATCATAAGCCTGGCACTGGGCAAATGCCTGTAATCCTAGCTACTTAGGAGGCTGAGATATGAGGATTGCAGTTCAAAGCCAACCTAGGGAAGGAAAGTCTGTGAGACTCTTATCTCTGATTCACTATGAGAAATTCAGAAGTGGTATTGTGGCTCAAAGTGGTAGAGTGCTAGCCTTGAGCCAAAGGAGTGCAAGGACAGTGCCCAGTCCCTGAATCCAAGCCCTGTGACTGACAAAAATATAAGCAAATAGGGGCTAGGAAGCTGGCTCAGTGGTAGAGTGCTTGCCTTGCATGCCTGAGGCCCTGGGTTCAATTCCTCAGCACCACATAAGCAAAAAGAAAATAGCTGGAAGTGGCGCTGTGGTTCAAGTGGTAGAGCGCTAGCCTTGAGCTGAAGAGCTGAGGGACAGCACCCAGGCCCAGAGTTCAGGCCTCACAACCAGAACCCCCCCCAAAAAAAAAATAAACAAATAGAATTTTAAAAAACCCAAAACATTGAAAATGAAAAAAAAAAAACAAGATAATCCTCCCTTTTGCCCAAAGAGCATTGGAAGGGTTAGAAGGGGAAGAAAGGAAGAAAGGAAGAAAGGAAGAAAGAAAGAAAGGAAGGAAGGAAGGAAGGAAGGAAGGAAGGAAGGAAGGAAGGAAGGAAG
>NW_012267416.1:795950-807006 GCF_000151885.1 Dipodomys ordii
AGGAAGGAAGGAAGGAAGGAAGGAAGGAAGGAAGGAAGGAAGGAAGGAAGGAAGGAAGGAAGGGAAAGAAAGAGAAAAAAAGACATAGAGAACTGTATCTGGCGTATGGCCTTGCCTCACATCATCACAAGAAAAGATAGAAGAGTAGAAAGACCCATTTTACAGATAAAGGAGGCTCAGAAATTATCCAGATTTTTCAATGGGCTTCTACCTGACCATGGGCAGAAGTCGCATGGAAACACAGGGCTGTTCATCATAAGCTCTGGCCTCTTGTAAGCCATTATTCATGTCTGCTTCTGTGCATACTTGGCTTTTCTAGGATCACCAGCCTCTTGAGATGCCAAACTATAGGATGCTTGGAGGATATAAATAGCTCACTTCTCAAGGTGAAATCACAGGTCAATATCATCTAGATAGAGCTGAATTTAATTTAGGAGAGAGCATTCTTCCTAATCTTGTGGAAGCTCATGATAGTTATAATCACCCTTCCAGGTTCAACTACTGAGTTCCATCTTCTTTTGTGTGTGTGTCAATATTGAGGCTTGAACTTGGAGCCTGAGTGTTTGTTCCTAAACTCTTTTTGCTCAAGGCTAAAACTCTACCACTTGAGCCACTGCTCCACTTTTGCTTTTTTTTTGGGGGGGGGTAGTTTATTGGAGATAAGAATCTCACAGACTTTCTTGCCTGGGCTGGCTTCAAGTCAGGATCCTTAGATTTCAGCGGGTTGAGAAGCTAGGATTCCAGGTATGAGTCACTGGCGTCTGGCTGGTGTTCCTTCTTTGATACTGGCTGGTTTCCCAAGCCTTCATTGCACTCCACCTACAGTGTCTCCCAATTAGATGACAAAAGGATGTGCTCCATTGTTGAGAAGGAAGTTTCAGTGACAAATTCTAAAACGGAGGCAATTTCTTTTTATAAAAAAATGTTTTTTTTATTGTAAAAATACTGTGCAGAGGGGTTACAGTTACATGAGCAAGGTAATGAGTACATTTCCTATCAAGCATTGTTACCTCCTCCTTTGTTAGCAATTTCTTGATGCCGTTATCATGTTCTCCTTAAACCCAGTTCCCTATTAGCCTAGAAAATGGCCTCCTCTGATCCTTACATTCTTTTTCTTCCTTTCTCTTTCTTTCTTTCTTTCTCTTTCTTTTTCTCTTTCTCTTTTCTTTCTCCTTCCTTCCTTCCTTCCTTCCTTCCTTCCTTCCTTCTTTCTTTCTTTCTTTCTTTCTTTCTTTCTTTCTTTCTTTCTTTCTTTCTTTCTTTCTTTTTTTTCCTTGTCAATTGCAGAGCTGGAACTCAGGGCCTAGGCACTGACCCTGAGCTTTTGTGCTCAAGGCTAGCACTCTACCTCTTTGAGACACAGCTCCACTTCCAGTGTTCAGGTGGTTCATTGGAGATAAGAATCTTCATGAACTTTCCTGCCCTGGCTGGCTTTGAACAGTTATCTTCCAATCTCATCCTCCTGAGTAGCTAGAATAACAGATGTGAGCCACTGGTACACAGCTCCTCTGATCATTCTTGAGAGAACTATATCCCACAATCTTCTGCTCTTGATTCCCTTATAGAAAGCTCCCCTTCCTGGAGAGTATGGTAATTCTCCTGGAGATACTGAGCAACCTTAAGTCCATCTACTCCTGTAGGAAAAATTTCCTTTACTTCTGTATTCCTAGGATCATTGACCAGGTTGCTCATCCATAACTGGAAATTTAATGAGATGGAGAAAATGGTATCCATTAGACTTCATTCTAGGAAAGTGCAGGAGATTGAATAGAATATTTGAATAGGGGCCTTACAGGGCTAAAGGTCTGATGGCAAACAAGAGATAGTTACTAAATTGCTCAGAGTGCCCAGGTGTCTTCTCACCATCTGTTTCCCTGTCATGCGTTTTATCCAGTGCTAGGTTTTCCTCATTTGACAGAGGAGTAAGACAATCCCTAGCCCATCACTTCCCTTCCTCCCATAGAACATGTTGATCAGTCTAAGCCAAAGGTCAGCAAAGGAAAGCTTGTGGAATAAATACAACCAACCATAGATGCCTGCATCATTTTTCTTAATAGCTGGATTTGTTTCTTGATATGTGAAGTGTATGGAATTCAAATATCAATTCCAAAAGATTTCTCTGATAGCCTTTTTGAGATCCATTCACATATAATTCACTTTATTGAGGATAAGAAATGTATGCAAAGCCCCTAGGGTTCCATTCTCACCCCTCAGAAAATAATTGCTCCCCACAGAATAAATGAAACAAGCAGGAGAGAAAGGAAGGTAGGAAGGAAGGAAGGAAGGAAGGAAGGAAGGAAGGAAGGAGAGAGGGAAAAGAAGAAAGGAAGGAGAAAGGGAAAAGAAGGAAAGGAGGCAGGGAAGGAGGGAGAGAAGAAGGAAAGAAAAGTTTCATTTAAGAAATTTTAACAATTCAGAAATGCAATTTAGGAACTAACAGTTCAGAAATACTGCATTAAGAAGAAACACCTAAAATACCAGCATCACAGCAGGCCTAACTTAAGAAATTAAAGACTTAAGTGTTCAATTTCATGGCAATTATAAAAATATTCACAGGGCTTTTCAACTGTCACTACAGTGAATTTTTAAAGAAAAATTCTTATTGCCCCCCTAAAGAAACTCCATGCTCCATCAGGTATCTCTTAATCCTCCTAATTCCCCTTCCCATTAATACTTAAGAAGCCACTCAACTGCTTTTGGTTTCTATAGATTTCCCTGTTCAGGAAGTTTTAGAGGTATAAAGTTTTATTGAAACACATTCACACTCACCCATTTTCTAATGGTGTATTTGTAGTATGATGGTAAGGTGAATTGGTGTGAAAGAAAAAGGATGTCTCATGCTGCATAAATTATTTCCTATGCGGTCTTGTATAGAAAAGGTTTATCAGTCTCTAGTCTCAGCCAATTGGAGTCTGACATTCTTTTGAAGTGTAGTGAGAACTTGATCTATGGCTTACGGAATTATAAAGGACAGGACTGTGCTCATTAGGCTTTGCAGAGTGTCACTTGGTTGCATGGAGGATAGCAGAGAGGAAGAAGAGAAAGAATTGGGTGGTTGGCTACATGGAAGCAGCCAATCATGAAACCCTCCTCCCTCTGGCTCCCCAATCATATGTAATACTCTCCTTTGTTAAGAAAATATGGTGCAGAGTTTCCATTACCCATAGCCAAAAGCATTGTGGTAGATGAATTTCTTTCTGCAGAAGTGGGTAGGAGTAACATATACTGGTTTGGGCCAAAGTGAAATTCCCTGGCTCAACTGTCAGATGGCTAAGCATGGCCCATAGCATCCCTCTTCTTGCTCTTCCTTTCCCTCATGCAATGATCTGCTTTTGAAGGAGGTGGTCAGTGTGTAAAAGGAATCTCAGTTCAACAGCTTGCTGAGGTCTATTCATAACCCTGGCTTTGCATCGAGGCTCCCCAATCTTGAAATATGGCTCTCAAGGTCATTTATCAATAGAGGAGAGCTGAGTTGCTCTGAGTTTGAAGGAGTGTTGTGTTGTAGAGGTGATGAGTGTAGTCTCATGTGCATCTTAATTTGTCCCTTGGTGCTGGAGGGTGTTTGTGGTACATAGACCGAAAGCTATTGCCTGTATGGAAAAGCAGTCATTCTCTTTCCTGCCTTCCCTCCTTTCTCTCCTTCCCATCCTCTCTTCTATCTCCTACTTCCTTCTTCTCCAGCTTCTTCCTTCTTCCTTCCTTCTTTTTTCCCTTCCTCCTGCCTTCCTTCTATCTTTCCTTCCTGTCTTCCTTCCTTCTTCCCTCCCTCCTTACTGCCTTCCTTTTTTCAATCCTTTTCTTCCTTCTTTCCTTCCTTCTCTTCTTTTTTCCTTCCTTCCCTCCTTCCTTCCTTCCTTCCTTTTCATATTACCATCCATCCTTTCTACACTATTAAGAGAATTTTCTATTTTAAATGAGGCCAGGTATGATGTTGGTCCTTCAGGTACTTTTTTCCTTAGGTGTGATGTTGGTCCTTCAGGTACTTTTTTCCTTAGGCTTTTCGAATTGTTCTCTTTTTTACTGATGTGCATGTGCTCTTTTCAGATCAAACATTCATTTAAACTTATATTTTAAAATACTTCTATTTTTTCCCCCAGGTCATCATGCATGAAGCCATTGGTTGCTCACCAGTGTGGCTACTCAGTGACAAGATGACAGATCCTATCAGGTTCAGGAACAGAGGTACCATGAAATGAAATGCAGAAATATTTTCAGAAGTTGATGGAGCAGCAAGAACAGGAAGTGAGACCTAAGGATCTGAGGTTGAAACCCTGACCCTGTGGCACTAGCCAGTTAGTATCTTTCTGTTTAAGTGTAAACTCCTTCTGGGAGCCTAGGTTTCCACATCCATGTCATCCCAAAGCACTTGTCGATGGGTGCCCAGTGGTTCACACCTGTAATCCTAACAACTCAGGAGACTGGGATCTAAAAATTACACTGTGAATCCATCCTAGGCAAGAAAATCAGAAAGTTTTATTTCCAATTAACCACCAGAATGCTGGAAATGGAATTGGGGCTCAAGTAGTAAAATACAAGCCTTGAGTGAAAAAGCTTAGGGACAGTACCCAGGCCCTTAGTTCAAGCCCCAGGACCAGCAGAGAGAGAGAGAGAGAGAGAGAGAGAGAGAGAGAGAAAGTACTTGTTGATGGGCTCTGGTAGCTCACACCTGTAATTGTAACTACTCAGGAGGCTGAGATCTAAGGATCGTGGTTCAAAGCCAGCCTGGGTAGGAAAGTCTGTGAGACCGTTATCTCCAATTAACCACTAGAAAACTGGAAGTGGAACTGTGGCTTAAAGTGGTAGAGCACTAGCCTTGAGACAGAAGCTTAGGAACAGCACCCGAACCCTGAATTCAAGCCCCATGTCTGACAAAAGTACTTTAAAAACAAAAGAAAGCACTTATTGAGGTCCTTTAAAGTTTTTAAACTTGAATTAGGTAATCGTGCCTAGTACATTTTTGTATTACAATTCTCATCTGACTATGTTTTTAACAAAGTTCCTCAGCTAAACAGTGAATGCTTATAAGAAAGAACTCTCTTTTCCTGAATTGGAAATTTCCTATTCACCTGATAAAGATTTTTACCAAGAAAAGAATAGGTAGCTTTCCAGTCTGGAGAAAAACTAAATATTGGCCTCCCCTATGACCCAGCCATACCACTCCTAGGCATCTGTCCTGAACAACAGGAACCAGTATACAAGGACACATGCACCTCCATGTTTATTGCAGCACTGTTCACAATAGCCAGAATATGCAAACAACCCAGATGCCCCACTCCAGATGAATGGATCAAAAAATTGTGGTATCTATACACAATGGAATATTATGCAGCCATTAGAAAGGACAAAATAATGTCATTTGCAGGGAAATGGATGGAACTAGAAGAAATTATGTTGGGTGAGGAAGCCAAGAGCAAAAAGACAAACAGCACATGGTCTCTCTGATAAGGGGATGTTAAATCCAAAATGTAAGGTGATACAACAAAGTAAACAAGACTCAAGAAACAAAGGACCTCTGCTCATCTGGTGGAATCACCACTAAATAACCTCTTGCCGCTGATCACATATATAGTATATATGTGCACACTGGAGGGAAACTAGGAGGAGGACACAGAACTAGAGGGAATCAGGGAAAAACACACAACAGTGGGACCCATCAGCTGCAGTGGACATTGATCAAAATGAACTAAGCAACTCAATGGCAGTGATGAGGGGGAGGGAAGGAGCGGGAAGGAGGAAACAGCTGATGCTATGCAAAAGGAAAGAAATGTACACATCACCCAATGTGGAAGAAATAACTGTATTGTCAACGCTCATAGAACTCATAAACTTTATAGACCATGATAGACAATTTGCCCCATGAAGGTTAGAATGTGTTTGTGACTTTAACTAAGCATCACTATCCCACAATACTGTGAAATTTGTGAAATTTGTGAAATTTGTGAAATTATGTAATCACTTAATCACAATAAAGAATTTGCAAAAAAAAAGGAATAGGTGGCTTTCATTATTTATTCTATAGAAAGAGGAAGATGGATTCAACTAGAGTCACTTTCCTATCTCACACTGAATTTATCTTTGTTAAATGATGTTTATAATAAATGTGTTTATGAAAACTGCCACTTACCATTTAGACATTCTTTGTGACTGATACTGACAGATGCCCTAAATAATATCGCCTCAAGGAAGACATGAGTTCATTTTTTTTAATTCTTACGTAAAAGGCATGCAGAGGGATGCCTGGTCAATAGAAACTGAAGATACAGATTTTCCCTTGTTTTCCACTCTTACCAAATGGCAGCTCTTCCCTAAATTGGCCCTGTGGTCCTTCATGGCCCATGATGCTTCAGTAATAAAACGTTCTTGACAGCTGGAGGGAAAGGCTGAAGAAAAGAGAAGCTCATATCATAGCTCCTTTGCCAGTTAGACTTTCAAATTTCTACCAGTGACTCCCATTTAGAATTATATTGTTGAGGGAGGCTAGAACATACAGATGTAGAGTTGGCAAATGGCTGCCCCTAACAATATACAATTCCTCCCTTGCTAAGGAGGAAGAGGAAGCACTTTGTTGACCTGTGGAAGTCAGCTTGTCATAGAAGGTCAGGATGGGGTTGCAGAGGGCCACCATCTTGGAATTTGGTTCACATCACAGCCATAATAGAGCGAGGGGACTCAAATTACACTTTGATCTATAGAAAGGGAGATTTTGTAGAATCTGACCTCATATGCTACTCTGTAAACAGTGGGTCAGAAAACAATCTTATTGAAAAGTTGGATATATATTTGTATATATATATATATATATATACATATATATATATATACACATATATATGTAAGGATATAGAGTGAGATAAATAGATATCTGTAATAGAAACAGCAATGGAGATATTTATCTACCTGGTAGATAGATAAATAGATAGATAGATAGATAGATAGATAGATAGATAGATAGATAGATAGATAGAAATATGGAGGGAGGATGCCAGGGCCTAGACATTTTTTTTCTGCTCAAAGATGGCATTCTGTCACTTGAGCCACACTTCTACTTTGTTTTTATTTTTATTTTTTATTTATTTTTTTGCTGGTTAAGTGGAGATAAGAGTCTCATGGATTTTTTTTTCTGCCCAGGCTTCAAACCTGAATCCTCAGGTCTCAGCCACCTGAGTATCTAAAATCCCAGGTGGGAGTCATTGGCATTCAGCAAGAATGGGTACTTTTCTCACTTGTTGTATTTTTTTTCCATACAGAGAAAAGATCTATGTATTTTTTCACACACAGGAGTCCAAGCTATGAATATTTTCCCATGGTGAATGCACTGGTTATAGTATAGGGGTATCAGGTAGATTTCTTTTGGTGCTTGCTGGCTCCTAGGTAGGCAAAGGGTGAGGTGAAAGTCACCCTTAAAGGCAACCATTGAAATTCTCCAGGGATCTGGGTCCCTCAGTCTTTCTGGTTCACCAAGAGCCATACTTCAAGGGAGTCAGTTAAATCTGTGTATGGTGCTGTCACACCAAATTCATGCTTCTGGATATCTAGGTTTTAAGTCTAATCAAATACACACAGGTAGGGAGAATGTAGCCCCCTTGGAGTAGAGGTATGTGGGTCTTCAAGAATAAATTTCTAGACACACTCTAAGGCCTTGCTCTTTGAGCCTGCATTGTATTTCAACTGCCAGGGTCTCCTCTCTGTTGATTAGTGGTGTTTGCCCTTCTAATTCATAAGGACTTCATGCCTTCTCCATGAAAGGGCTTGAGTTACATTATGAGGTCGTATAAGCTCGATTCTTTCTAGAGGCTAAGAATTCTTATCACCCTATACAAAATCTGTTTGTTTCTACAGAGAGCCCAGATTTGAGATCCTGAATAGTTGTGTGTGTGTGTGCGTGTGTGTGTGTGTGTATGTGTGGCTGTGTGTGTTTCATTTCAATTGCTTTTATATTTCTAAGAGAATATTGAACCGTTTCCACAGAGATATTTCATAATAGCAGAGACTGGAGTAAAAATGCTAGAGTAGCAGAGCTTGAAGAGAAGAGGTTCTGGCATCTCTCAACAGTAGTTTTGATGGTGCTACACAGCCGCCATGCATCACCCACCCAGAGGTGGGCAGTCACAACTTAAAGGACACAGTAAAATCCCCAGGGATGTGTGTGTGTGTGTGTGTGTGTGTGTGTGTGTGTGTGTGTACACGTGTATGATGTTGGTAATGGACTGGAAATTAGGGCCTGGGAATCCATTGTCCCTTAGTTTTTAGTTTTGCTTTTGCTCAAGGCTGGCTTTCTACCACTCGAACAACTCCTCTACTTCCTACCACTTGGTGGTTAACTGGAGATAAGAGTCCCTCGTGTGGATTTTCCTTCCTCAGCTAGATTCAAACCTCAATCCGCAGATCTCAGCCTCCCTAAGTAGCCAGGTTTGAACCACTCTTGTCTCATTCCCAGGGAGCTTGTAAGTCCTGAAAAAACCCAAAGCAAGCATAGAAAATTATTTATGTCTTTGAATCATTTTCAAATTGTACCTCTGTATTCCCTTTATTTTTCTTAACCCTGAGTGAGCTATTATTTTGAGGGTTTTCATTTGTAATTTCTAATTTAAGAACAGAAGGGAGGAAGCAAATGAAGGAGAAAAGAGAAAGGCTGAATTGAAACATGGTATTATCTTCATCCCCTAAAAGCAACCAGAAATGTGGCCTGTCAATTGAGGTTGGAAATGTGAGAGGCTCCGCTAGTTATATCCCAGGTTTAGACTTTGCTGGGCCAAAACCCAGTAGTAATCTTAGAAGGAAAAATGTCCCATCACTTTGTATGTCTGGGCATGGATCAAGCATTTTGAATGATTCTTTATCATATGATTGTGCTTTTAAAAAAATCAATTCCAGTGAAGAATATAATGGTTCATTCCACAGCTAAATAAGTTAGAAGAATAAATTACTCACACTTATTGTAGACACATATTTCCATGATTGCATTACAGCTTCTGAGAAGATCCACCATGGTGTTGAAATAAAAATAAATAAAAAAATGAAACATAGAACTGAGTGTGGTGGCTCACACCTGTTACCCTAGCTACTCTGGAAACTTAAGAGTTGAGGTTTGAACTTCGAAGCCAGTTGGGCAAAAAGTCTGTGAGATTCTTCTTGCCAATTAAGCACACCTCAATCCTTGTCCCCCCCTACCCTCCAAAAAAGCCAGAAGTACCCAGGTGTTGGTTTTTCATAGTTCTAATCCTAGCTACTCAGGAGGCTAAGATCCGAGGACTTGAGGTTCAAAGCCAGGCTAGGCAGGAAAATCTGTGAAACTCTTATCTCCAATGAACCACCAGAAAACCGGAAGTGGAGCTGTGGCCCATAGTGGTGAGGTACTAGCATTGAACAAAAAAAAGCTCAGGAGCAGCACCTAGGCCCTGAGTTCAAGCCCCATGACTGACAGAGAGAGAGAGAGAGAGAGAGAGAGAGAAGGGGGGAATCTTAAACTGTCTATATTTATGCAGCACACACACACACACACACACACACACACACACACACATACAGAGTTGAGGTTTCAACAGAACTCTGTTGAAAGAAAAAAGTTTGGCCAAACACCACAAATCCATCTGTTCTCTGAAAGCTCTCCTTAGAGGCAGTGTTTCCTGACCAGTGCTTGGGTTCCTCAGTCAGGCAGAGATGTCACTAGAAGCTTAGGTCTGTGATCCAGCAGATTATCCACCCACTTGACCCTCAGTTTCTCCCTCTTTAAAATGGGTAGACTAGTAAGTACCTCCTGGTGTTTAAAAACAATTGTAAAGCACCTACCACACAGGAGTCATTCAATTAAAAAAACAACAATGACAACAACTTTGGGTAGATGTGGATATTGTTCAATGATCTGTCTTCTTTAGGACAAGGTCTGATGCTTCTGACTTGGGATTCCGTACACAGCCCTGGCAAAGAATGCGGTGCTGACAACTGTGTGAATCAGTTCATCAAATAACTTAAATTGTGAAACAAACCAGATGTTTCTTCTTGTCACACCCACATCTTTGATAGTGTCCATTAACAAGGATTATTTTCCCTTCAAGTGTTCGGTACTGCCTGTCTTCTGACAACTAAAGATGATCAATTTTTGATGATTTTTTCCGTAAAATATCCATAATGTCTAAGATAAATCACATTCCGAGACTGCAAATCAATGTGGGCCTGTTTTTAAATATGGAACTCACCCAAACTGATTTCAGAATGGTCTTTTTTTTTCCCCCCTCTTGAAGTCTTGATGAGTTCAGATGAATTTGACCACAATCCCCACCCTTCCACCCCCACTCCCACCTCTCTTTTTTCCCCTTTCTCTTCTTTTTCTTAATTTATAACTTCAATCTATTCTCTCCAATCAGTTTGCAGGTTATATGAGGGCAGAGAGACTGTCTGTTCTTGTCTGTCAGTGTTTAACACAGAGTTTATATCTCTAGTCCTTCACTCCAGTACTTAACCCTGGTTGTCTCCATGTTTGGGCCTTTCCCTGCTGTTGGCCACATGTAACTGTTTTGTTGATTTGGTTCTTTCAGGATTCTTTACCTGATTCCTTGGGATATGTTTTTGTTTATTTATTTTTTGTTTTTGCTCATCCTGGGGCTTCAACTCAAGGCCTGAGCACTGTCCCTAAGCTTTTTTGCTCAAGGTTAGTGCAAGACTTCTTGAGCCACAGCTCCACTTCTGACTTCTTTTTTTTTTTCTTGTTCTTCTGTGTATGTGGTACTGAGGAATTGAACCCAGGGTGTCATGCATGCTAGGCAAGCACTCTACCACTAAGCCACAGTCCAAGCCCTTGACTTCTTCTTTTTATGATTAATTGGAGATAAGAGCCTCACAGACTTTCCTGCCTAGGCTGGCTTTGAACCAGGATCCTCAGATCTCAGCCCCCTGAGTAGCTAGGATGATAGGTGTGAGCCATCGGCCCCTGGCTCTTTACTTACTTCTTCTTTTTTTTTTTTTTTGTCTTTCCCCTTCCCCTCCACAAATTATACCAACATCAAATACAGTGAAAGCAGGGGTTATACCATGGGGGAGGGACATACAAAGCAACAAA
>NW_012267416.1:807561-831112 GCF_000151885.1 Dipodomys ordii
CTTCTTCCTCCTCCTCCTCCTCCTCCTCCTCCTTTTCTTCCTCCTTTTCCTCTTCTTCCTCCCCCTTCCTCTTCTCCTTTTTTCCTCTCCCCTCCCTCCTTTTCCTCTCTCCCTTCTCCTCCTCCTCTTCCTTTTTCTCTTCCTTCTCCTCCTCCTCCTTCTCCTCCATCTTCTTCTCCTCTGACTCCTTCTCTTTTTCTTCCTCCTACTTCATCTCCTCCTCCTCTTCTTTTTCCTCTTCTTCCTCCTCCGCCTTCCACTTGCTCTTCCTCCTCCGCCTTCCACTTACTCTTCCTCCTCCTCCTGCTCCTCTTCCTGCTGCTGCTGCTGCTCCTCCTCCTCCTCCTCTTCCTCTTCCTTTGAGGTTTTATCAGAGGCTGTTTACATGCCCTTGATTTTATCTTTGCCTATTTGTCCCTTGATCTGGGCCCCCCCTGGTATCCTGTAGGCTTCCCCCTCTAAAGGGGGATCTGGTGATGCTGAGACAATGGGAGGCCACGTGAAAAGCAGGGTGGTATTTACTTGGAGCAGATGGAGACAGAATCCTGAGCTTTCTCTCTCTGAGCATGACTCTGGGAGAATTTTCTGGGGCTCACACAGCTGAAAGGATGAATTCAGACATATTCGTTCTCTGGGCTTGTCTACAAAAGAATGTGTTAAAAAAAAAAAACCAAGCTCATTATTCATTCTTTTTAAAATAGAGACCTGTGCAATGAATTCCACGGCTGTGTGTGTAGCGCGTGTGATGCCATCTCATTGGACAGGACCCAGAATCCATGTCTGCAGATTTGCAGCCTATTTCCAGGTTGGAAAACCTCCTCACTTTCTCTGGTTCCATTTTTTCCCTTCACTTCAGCTGCCTCTGGCTGCCTTACATTACTACAACTCTAAATACCATGCCAGGGTAAAACTAATATGAATAGCAACAAAAGCTAACATTTACCCAGGGCTTATATGTCCCAGATTCTCCTCAAAGTATACTTCGAGATATTCAGCTATTTGTTACATGAGTAAATAACTATGAAAGAGATGAATCCAAGTCTTTGGAGAAACAATTTCTATAAGATAAAAATTATGTAAACTTAATATATAGCATATATATGGTACTATATAATATGGTATATTATATTAATATAATTAATATATTTATATATAAATTAATAATGTATAATCATATATAAATTAATAATAATTTATATAACATAATGCATTATATTATGATATAATTATATATGTATAATTATATATATAATATTATATGTTATATACATTATATATGATATATCATATATTATATGATATTTATATAAAATATTATAAAATATTTATAATGTATACTATATACTATATTATAATATACATATACATTATATAACTATTATATAACACATATAACATATAATATACATATAGATAATATGTTATTGAATATTATATACATTGTTTATATATATTATTTGGGGGGGGGTCCGGTCATGGGCCTGAACTCTGGGCCTGGGAGCTGTCCCTCAGCTCTTCAGCTCAAGGCTAGTGCTCTACCACTTGAGCCACAGCACCATTTCTGGCTTTTTTCCTTTTTGCTTATGTGGTCCTGGGGAATCGAACCCAGGGCTCATGCATGCAAGGCAAGCGCTCTACCACTGAGCCATCTTCCCAGCCCCACATTGTTAATATATTATATACATTGTTAATATATTATATATGTATTATTACACAGTACATATTATATATTTTATGTATTATATATTATAATATTAATATAAAATGTATTTTTATATAATGTATATTATATAATTAATATGTACATAATAACATGTTATACATAGTTATGTAAAACATATTTGTATATAATATACTTTTATGTGTCACATAATTATATATACACATAATTATATATAAATTAGGTATATAATGTATAATATAATCTAAGTTACTGCATGTTCTAAGTTACTTCTCGCTCTCAAATCTGTCTCTAAAAACAATGACCTACCTGAATTCCTGGTATTGAAAGAGGACAGGGTCCAGGTTCTCAGTGATAGTCGTTCACCCTCTCAGCATCTGGCAGATGATAGCTGCTCCATAAATGTATAGAATGGTACCAGGCAATTGACAGGTACGCTCTGGTGAGGGCTGGGGAGTAATGCTGTCTCTTGTCTTCTTTGGCACTTTTTTGTGGTTAGAATCATGTCTGGCAAAGCAGAGGCCCCACAGCTACATTAATAAACCAGGAGATAAGTCAAAAGATAAACAAGCCGTGTGTCAATGGCTTACACCTACAATCCTAGCTACTGAGGATGCTCAGATCTGAGGATTGAAGTTCAAAGCCAGCCTGGGCTGGAACGTCTGTAAGACTCTTATTTCCAATTAACCACCAGAAAACCGGAAGTGGTGTGGTGGCTCAAGTGGTAGAGCACTTGCCTTGAGCTGAAGAGCTCAGGGACAGCACCCAGGCCCAGAGTTCAAGCCCCACGACCGACCAAAAAAAAAGGACAAACAAATGGCCAGGGACCAGTGGCTTACATCTAAGTATATCCTAGCCATTCAGGAAACTGAGCCCTGACAGAAAAGTCTGTGAGACTCTAACCACCAGAAAGCCAGAATGGGGCTGTGATTTCAGTAATAGAGCACTAGCCTTGAACCAACCAGCTCAGGGACAGCACCCAGGCCCTAAATTCCAGGAGTAGCAAAACAAATAGAACAAGGACATAGAACCAACTGATGACCATGCCCTATTTGCTTTGGTTAAGGGGACAAAAATCACTTGTAGGATCTATGGTGTAACAATTAACTTGAGGTCAGGTCTGGGTCAATTTTCACAAGGCCCAAAATAAGAGAGTGCTTTGACACTGTTTGGATGGCTCGAAGTACAATAACAATAAAAGAGAATTGGATTTGAAGCTGTTGCAAGGAATACAAATTGATTCTTCCTGTCCTTGGATAGACAAGTCGTATTCAAAGATCTGGTTCCTTTGACTATTGGCAAGATGACAATGATCAGTCACTCCTAGGTGAGACCAACTCACATTTTTTTTTGTTTTTTGTTTTGTTTTGTTTTTGTTGGTTGTGGGGTCTGGGTGCTGTCCCTCAGCTCTTCAGCTCAAGGCTAGCACTCTACCACTTGAGCTACAGTGCCACTGCTGGCTTTTTCTGCTTATGTGGTGCTGAGGAATCGAACC
Organism: Dipodomys ordii; assembly: GCF_000151885.1. Classification (NCBI taxonomy): domain Eukaryota; kingdom Metazoa; phylum Chordata; class Mammalia; order Rodentia; family Heteromyidae; genus Dipodomys; species Dipodomys ordii. Next base: position 810,738 of record NW_012267416.1, read on the forward strand.
CAGGGCCTCATGCATGCAAGGCAAGCACTCTACCACTGAGCCACCTTCTCAGCCCCGCTCACATGTTTTTATCTGTTAGGTGTGTAAAAGGAATCTGGAGTTGTTGGTGCCACCACACAGATGACACCTCTGCCAATTGTTGTGAATGGTGGCAGCATCTCTTTTTAAATTCGCATCCTTTTATCTTTCTCATTTCATGATTGTTTTCTGCTCTGCTACGTTTTTGATACTAGACATTAAAAAAACAGCAACAAACAACAACCCAGCGTCACCTTGTATTTTAGGTCAGCAATGCCTATTCAAGCTGCCATTGATTTCTCTGCTAGGACTCCTGCTGAGAAAATTCAGGTGAGAAGGATCCACAGGCTACAACAAATGAGGAATCAAAAAGTATCAGGGATGGACAGGTAGAGTCCACTCAAACAGTTGCTTATGCAACCAAAGAAAGGAGATTGAAGAAATAGAAAAAAATTAAAGTCCTAAAGCTGGGTGACATGCCTGTTAGGCTCTTTTGTCAACTTTGGAAAATCTGTTAAATGTGTATGTGTGTGTGTGTGTGTGTGTGTGTGTGTGTGTGTGTGTGCATGCGTGTGTGTGTGCGCGCGTGTGTGTGGTTGTAAAAAGGAGTTTCAATCCAATGTGCCAATGTGTGTGTCATGCAACTTGATCAGTGTCTCCCTGTGTATCACTCTCCTCTGACTCCCCAACCTCTTCCATCCCAAGTTCTTTTTAATCCTTTTTTTTTCTTTTTCTTTTTCTTCTTCTTTTTCTCTTCCTTCGTCTCCCTTCTCCTCCTCCTCTCTCCTCCTCTTCCTTCCTTCCTTCCTCTCTCTCTGTCTCTCTTTCTCCTTTTTGCTGGTCCTGGGGCTTGAACTCTAGACATGGGTGCTATCCTTTTGCTCAAGGGTAGTGCTCTACCACTTGAGCCACAGCATCACTTCTGGCTTTTTCTGTGATTAATTGGAGATAAGAATCTCACCAACTTTCCTGCTCAGGCTAGCTTTGAACTTTGATCCTCAGATCTCAACCTCCTGAATAGCTAGGATGACAGGCATTAGCTGCCAGCACCTGCTTCTTTTTTTCCTCTGTGTGCACACGCGCGCATGCACGCACATGTGCACACGCGCTCATGCACGCATGTGTGCACGCGCGCGCACACACACACTGGTACTGCGGCTTGAATGCAAACCCAAAGGCATTATCTTTAGCTTTTTTTTTCTAGTACTCTACTACTTGAGCCACAGCTCCACTTCTTCTTCTTCCTGCTTAATTGGAGATAAGAGTCTCCTGAACTTTCTTGCCTGAGCTGGCTTCAAACTATGAGCCTCAGCTCTCAGTCTGGTGAGTAGTGCCTGGCTACATCAATATGTTGCTTGTTTTGCTCACCTTCTCTCCATTTCTCTGTCTCCCCTGCCTTTCCCCTCTTGATCAATATGTCCCTGTTTCTGGGTATTCATTTTGTTAGGCTATAAGTTAGTTGTTCATAGGAGTTACACCATGGGAATCTTTCCCCTGCATATACCAGACTTTAGTGAATCTGTGTAGATCTGTTCTTTATTTTGACACAGACTTGAAATGAAGAATCACAGCAGGGCATGTGATGGAATAGAAGAGAGAGAGAGTTAGTAGGCGGGTTTTGCACAGAGCCACTACTTTCCTATTGACCTCAAACAACCTCAACTTAGCTTGCTCTTTGAAATGGACTGCAACATAGCATATTTTGCAGACCAAGATTTAGCCATGCAAGGCCCTATTAACTCCAATGGAAGAGAGAGACAATGAAAGGGTCCACACTCAGAGATTCTCACCTCCTCCCCCTACTCTCACTTCCAGTCTCAAAGCAAATGCTTGGTCCATCGATGACAAAAATAATAAAGATGATTTATGATGGCAGGCACTGTCAATATCTGAGCGTGTGTGTTTTGTGCCGGACATTGCGCTTAGTGATGTATAAACCACAGTTATCATTTCATTCTTATAACATCAGCATGAGGTGACAATGTTTCTCATCCCCAAAATACCAATAAAGGGATATGGTTCAAAAGAGGCTCAAACACAGACTTCTCTCAAACTAGGTCAAATTCTCTTGTTATTCCCTGTACTTTGCTTTCATATCAATTATCAAAAGCTCCTACTTAGGGTATGTGTGTGACTTATCTTTCTCATTAGATGAGAGGCTCCATTAGGTCCAGGCTGGTAACTGTTTGCTTACTGCTGGTTCCATCATTGATGACTGATGAATGAGTAAGCTAGATTTACTCACTGGCCAGGAAGCTAGAGGAAAAGACACTTTTTTTCTGGGTACCTGAGTTCCTGGAGACAAACCCCAGATCCTAGTTCAAGCCCAAAGTCAATGCTGGGAGTTCTGTTATAAGGTAAAAGGTATGAATAGTAGAGAGAGTTCTAGAAACAGAAATGTACATCTAATGTAGACTATTATACATGACCCAAGAGATGGCAAGCAAGTGATAGAAATTTGGCTCCAATCCTAAGAGAGCGATTTCAGTGCCTAGAAAGGCAAAATGGAATACAATGGACCACCCAACTCATGGATCTCCTTGCTGCATGTACACATACAGGTGGCCATGCGTGGTATGAAAATATTAAAGTAGCAAACTTGAAAACTATAGAATTCAGAAGTTGTCAATTACACACTGTTGGAAGTACTGTGATGGAATCGTGCCTGGGATGGATCCTGTGGTCCAGTGTTCTCAGGCTGTAATACATGGCCCTTCCATTCACCTGTGATTACCCAGCCTGGCCATCTTGATTATCAGTTGTCATGTTGTCACCATCCTGATGTTCAAATAACTCTTACTTTGCTTAATTATGGCCCCAAAGTGCAAGAGGAGTGATGTCATCACTTTAAGTATGTCAGGGAGAAGCTTTTAAATGAAAAGTTATTGTAAGAATATATAGGGGGAAATACATGTATATATGTACATGTATGTATATATGTATGAATATATATGTAAACAAATATGTGTATACATTTATTATCTGTATATATGGAGTTTCTTACTACTCATGGTTCCAGCAATCTCCTGGGGAGGTGGTATGTGTATATTTAGGTCAAGTTTTATGTGTGGTCTAGGTGTGTGTGTGTATGTATATATGTGTGTATCTGTGTGTGTGTGTGTGTGTGTGTGTGTTGTAGTGGGGAGAAAAAACCCACAAAAATCATGGGCCAAGCACCAGTGGCTCATACCTGCAATTCTAGCTTCTCAGAAGGCTGAGATCTAAGGCTCACGGTTCAAAGCCAGCCCAGGCAGCAAAGTCCACCAGACTCTTGTCTTTAACCATCAGAAAACTGGAAGTGGTGCTATGGTTCAAAGTGGTAGAATGCTGGCCTTGAGCAAAAAGAGCACAGGGATAATACCCAGGGCCCTCATCAAGCACCGGGACTGACAAAAAACAAAAACAAAAAAGAAAAGAAATGGCCCTTGGGACAAGAAAAGATCCAGATTCCAACCTTAGCTTGACAAATCATAGCTGTTCCACATTATCCTTCTCAGTCACAATTCTTTTTAATAATTTAAGATTACCTGAAAGATGGGAATAAATTTCATCTTGCAATGTTACTAAAACATGTGACATCTGGGCACTTACCCTATGGGCCAGATGTATGTTATGTGGTAGCGTGTGTGTGTGTGTGTGTGTGTGTGTGTGAATATATCTCACAATCTTTCCATGGGACAGATAATATTACTACCACTTTACAGCTGTGGGAAGGGGCGGGCAAGTATAGAATAAAGTTGGTGACTGGATGGTGGGGAAGAAAAAGAGATGGCTTTCTCCCTCCTTATCCTTCTTCTCCCAATAGACCCCCTCAACCTGTGCCCGGGACTGTCCGTTCCATTTGGGAAAGTCATTCACAAAGTCAGCTTGTAGCATGGTTATTTTCTTAGCTCTGGATAGAAAGATTCTTGGGTTTACTCCTGAGTATCTTGATCCTAGCCTATATTTGGTCAGTTCTGCTTCTCTTTCTCTCCCATGGTTTTGAAGACATTCAAAGAGTGATAGAATCAATAATAGGATATGTTCTGGAGGGTTTTGATGAGAACTTATTGAATTCTATCAAAAGGAGGCCCATTTCCCTTTCTTTTCTTCCATCGAAGTCTGTATTCAGAAATACCTCCTGCCCACTTAGCTCAGAGTACATGTGGTTTTGGGGTATCCAAATTTGGCCTGCTTATAGGAATGCAAGCTGTAGTGGAAATGAAAAGGTTAAAACAAAAGGAGTCATTCAGAGCATCTGTGAAACATTAAGACTATTTAAAAGAAGCGAGTGGGAGGTAAGACAAAACCGTCATAGTCCTCTAAAATGATATCATTCCATTAGCAAACTACGTACTCTGTACATAAAGCTAAACCTGTTCCACAATAATTAAGTTCACAACTTAAATCTGAACCCTAGATACCAAGGTTATACATTTATTATTTATACAACTTAAGGCCTGCAACTGATGTATAAAACCCTTTCTCAGATTATCATAACAACAACAACATAATAAATTCCTCTAAGCAGCTGGTGTGCTCACACCTATAATCCTAGCTATTAGGGAGGCTGAGAGCTAAAGATCATGAGAGCCAACTTGGGTAGAAAGTCCCTGTGAGACTCTTATCCCCAATTAACTGCCCAAAAACCAGGAGTGGAGGTGTGGCTCAAAGTGATAGAGCACTAGCCTTGAGTGGATGAGCGTAAGGATAAAACCCAGGCCCTGAATTTAAGTACCATGACTGACCAAAATAATAATAATAATAATAATTTAAGCATTTGCACCAAGAGAGAAAGTTGATTTTTATACAACATCATTAAATGTATTCTTAAAGGTGAAACATGATCCTAGGATATACTGTCATATATTTTTGTATCATTCTGTTCCTTAGAACACAGCTATTTGCTTTCTCCTCCCCACTGAAAGAGAATAAAATACCTACTGCATGCGACAGGGAAAATTTCTAGTTTAAAGACAATGTTTTCCCCATCTCCAATATGTAGAGTGTTGCAAATGACAAACAGAAGCATGGACCTTAGCTTCTAATCTCTTTTTCTTAATTGGTTGTTACAACCCTTCCTCCAGTTTGCTAGCCAAGGTCCTGATTTCTTCAACGTTGTGAATGTGAGATGGAATAGAACAGCAAACTTCTGGCTTGACTGAAGTTATACTGTACTAACAATTTCATTCCTGGACTTTGGACCTGTTAACAGGTGACTCTTTGTGGAGGTTAGCAGAGTTTCCATGAAGAGGTAGCTAGTTATCTGCAGTTCCCTTGAAAAGTGTTAATGCATCTCTATCTTTTTGTTTGTTCCTTTTTGGTGCCATTCCCAGTGATTGAACTCAGGGCCTGGATATTGTCCCTAAGCTTTTGTGCTCAAGGCTAGCACCTTAAGCCACAGCTGCACTTGCAGCTTTTTCTTCTTCTTCTTTTTTTTTTTTTTTAAATTTTGGTCAGTCATGGGGCTCGAACTTAGGGCCTGGGCACTGTCCCTGAGCTTTTTTACTCAAGACTAGTGCTCCACCACTTTGAGCCACAGTGCCACTTTCAATTTTATGGTGGTTCATTAGAGATAAGAGTCTCTCTGTGCTGGAAATGTAGTTTAGCAGTAGAATGCTTGCCTAGGATGCATGAAGCCCTGGGTTGATTCCTCAGTACCACATACACACAAAAAGCTAGAAGTGGCAATAGAGTGCTAGCCTTGAACAAAAGAAACTCAGTGACAGTGACTAGGCCCTGAATTCAAGCCCCAGTACTCGCAAAATAAATAAATAAAAGTCTCATGGACTTTTTTGTTGCCAGGGCTGGCTTTGAACCATGATCCTCAGATCTCAGCCTCCTGGGTAGCTAGGGTGACAGGTGTGATCTTGCATCTCTGCTTTTGATTCCTTGCTTGAAGCTGCTTGCACGATGTCTAGGGCCTTCATTTCTTCAGAAGACCTTCTTGGAGGGGCCTACGTTGACCCCATCCAGTGTTGATCACAATTTGCCCATGGCAATTCCTCAGGGCCCCTTTTCCCTGAGGAAGTTGCTGGAAGAATGTAATCTGATATTCAACAACATGTTATCTCACTTGCTCTGCCATTTCAGAAGTGAGCAAGCTCACCCCTTTCCTCAGTAATGATTACCAGTCTACCTCCGTATCCTGTACCCAGTGCTTCCATTTCTTAGACTCCACTGGAAAGACCAACATACTGTCTAAAGAGTCTTATAGGCCCTTTACCGGGGAGGGTGACAGGCTCCTAGCCACACTGCCTCTAGAACAGGAAGACTCATGGGACTCTTGAATCACTCCTAAAAAGCCTCACAATCTCTCTGTTCTCCATTGCCAACTCTCCAGCTTTATAGGCTGAAATGAGAGGACAACTCAGTAGTAAAAGCATTGGTCTGCCATCTTCTTCTTCATTTTTTTTAGTCAGTTGTGGGGCTTGAACTCAGAGCCTGGACACTGTCCCTGAGCTCTTACGTTCAAGGATAGTGCACTACCATTTTGATCCACAGTTCTACTTCTGGTTTTTGAATGGTTCATTAGAGATAAGAGTCTCATGGGAACTTTCCTGCCCAAGCTGGTGAACCACAATCTTCAGATCTCAGCCTCCTGAGTAGCTAGGATTACAGGCATGCACCACCTGCACCCAGCTGCCATCTTGTTTTTGTTTTGGTGTTTTTTTTTTTTTTTAAATTCTATGCAATATTCTTACTTTTTTTTATTTTTTGGGTCCGGTTGTGGGGCCTGAACTCTGGGCCTGAGCGCTGTCCCTCAGCTCTTCAGCTCAAGGCTAGTGCTCTACCACTTGAGCCACATGCCACTTCTGGCTTTTTTCTTTTTGCTTATATGGTGCTGAGGAATCGAACCCAGGGCCTCAGGCATGCAAGGCAAGCGCTCTACCCCTGAGCCACCTTCCCAGCCTGCAATATTCTTACTTTAACTTACAATATCCATTCTCTTCTCCCTTTATCCAAACTAGAGGTGGGAATTTTGGTTAAATACTCATTTAACCCATGAAATTATTTTTCAATACTTTCGCTTCAGTTATTGGGAAGGCAGGGCTCAATTCGATATTTTCAAAGATGTGCTAATTTCTTGAAGAATCTTGGTATCAATATTTTGTTTGATCACATTTCCAATGTGAGTCATAAAATTCTCTGGCACAGTGCTCACATTTAGTAGTGGATTCAAAGTCAGGATCCAAACCTCCATATCACATGACCCACTGTGTTTATCAATGTTGATGGTAACCAAAATAATAATGTGTCAGGTACTGGTGGCTCATGCCTGTAATCCTAGCATCTCAGGAGGCTGAGATCTGAGAATCAATGTATACAGCCAGCCCAGGCAGGAAGGTCTGTGAGTTATTCTTATTTCCAATTCACCAACGTAAATCCTGGTGTAGAGCACAAGCATTGAGGGAAAAAGCTCAGTGAGAGTACAAGACTCTGAGTTCAGGCCATAGTACCATCATCATCATCATCATCATCATCATCATCATCATCATCATCATGATGTAATGAAGCAAAGTTAATGCATGTAGATACGACTTTGAAAAAGGCTGGATTTATTAACCTGGCAATTTACACATAATAATATAGGTAGTATAGGTAATAATAACACTGTGTTGTCCAGTTTACAAGAAACTACCACACAGAAAAATTGAGAAATTTACTTGCGAAATGGATGGTCCTAGAACAAATCATGACAAGTTAGGTAAGCCAAGCTCAGCAGAGACAAACAGCATGTGTTTTCTTTCACATGTGGAAGCTAGATCTAAACCACCAGGACATAACAAATTATACAGGTGTCTAGGCATTCACATACCATGAGACCAAAGGAGGATACTCTTAGGGGAAGAACACAGAGGGACAATGCCTATGTGCCTCTGACCATATAAAATAGTATTTATTGAAATGAACTTCAGAAAATGAAAATAAGAGGATTTTTTTCTTTGTCATTTTTTGCTGTTTTTGTTTTCTTTCCTGTCTGTTCTGTGTATTACTTTATCTGTCTTTGGGAGAGTAAGGAGAGACACAGAAATGGAGGAACAAGAGGTGAACAAATGTAACAGTGGTATTCACTAGACCCTATGTGGAAAATGTACTATACAACTTGTGGGTGGGGGATGGGAGGGAAAGACTGGGAGAGAGTGAGGGAAGGGGTGACACCGTCCAAAAAGAAATGTACACTTTACCCGACTTCTGTATATCACCTTTATAATAACTATAAAAAAGTAAAAAGAGACTTAATCCGAAGTAACATAACAAGTAGTAGAATGACTGAGTTCATCCTTATTCCACAAATGGAAGTATCATTCATCTACTGTGTCCTTACCTACAAAGTACTTGGATGGGAAATATCTAACTTGATAACTCTATATGGTTAGAAGAGATGAAGATTGGCTTCTTTTCTTAAGGCCTAGGCTCTGTCCCTGAGTTTTTGTGCCCAAGGCTAGCACTCTACCACTTGAGCCACAGCTTCACTTCCAGCATTTTTGTGGTTTATTGGACATAACAGTCTTATGGACTTTCCTGCCAGGGCTGGCTTCAAACTGTGATCCTCAGATTTCAGCCTCCTGAGTAGGTAGCATTACAGGCATGAGCCACTGAGGCCTGGCTGTTAGCTTCTTTTCTGATAGATGAGAAGTGAAAGATATTCAAAGAAACTGTTGTGAAATTACGATGCTAATGGGGGACAGAGCTTAAATGTCCCACCACATTACTATATCTCTAGCTGGTAGTCCTGAAAGGGCCAGGCATGGGTGGCTCAGGTCTGTAATTCTAGTCACCAGGAGGCTGGGATCTGAGGATGGAGTTTCAAAGGCAGCAGGGCAGAAAAGACTATGCTATTTAGCCAGAAAAAAGCCAGAAGTGGAGGTGTGAGTTACATGGTAGGGCACCAACCTTATGTAAAAAAAGGCAAATGAGAGTTGAGGTCTTGGGTTCAAGCCCCAGTACTGGCACAAAACACACCACACACACACACACACACACACACACACACACACACACACACACACATGCAAGCATTGTCGGGGCCTTTCTGATTATATTATTTAGCAGCAGTGATGCTAATTTTCTGAGCCATGCAAGGCAGAGAAGGACTATGGAGTAAGAGGCCATTGAAGTTGAGGGAAGTCCTTATTTCAAACTTGGTTTCTACATTTATATTTTATGGATCAATTTCCACTTGAGACTGCTTGGAGCAGGAAATGTGTTGTTTGATTGTTCAAATTATCTGTAGAGTCCAACCCCCAATGTCACAAGCAGAACACCTGAGGAAAATTTGGTGCTTCTGCATCTAACTAAATTCACATGGTGACTCAATGCAGAGTTGAAATCTAGAAACCAGAGCTGGTACCCAAGTTCTCCTGCCCTACATGATACTGCACCCTGACCCAGTCAGTTGACACATCAGCAGCGTGACTTGAATCCATATCTAAGCAGTCAAAGGAAAAGTGATTATGTTTCAATTTGTGACAGTTGGCTATGGATGCCAGAGAGAGAGACATTCTGCCATGCAAATGCATATATTACTAATTATGCAACATGCTTTCTTACATTTATATTTTCATAGCTTTTTATAGCATTCATTATTACTTCATTAAAATGGAGGGGGTGAGGAATGTAAGGGTTGGCATAAACAGGCCTTTCTGTCAGTAGGTAATCAAGTGTTAAGTGGCATGGGAGCTGCCTATGTATCAGACTTTCAAGCCTATGGCTTTGACAGTTGATGCATCCACTCGCCTTGATTCTTACCCTGGTACCTGCGTTTCCCCTGGTGTCAGGTGCTCAAAACAGTGGGTCACTAATATACTCTCCTTTCATCTGGAAGACCACAGTGTTGGACTTGGAGATGGGAGTGTTGGGTTCTCACCACGCCTTAGCTCCAGTGAGCTATATAAGCCATTAGTAATTCAATTCCTTCTCTCATTTTTTAATTTTTATTTTATTTTTGGCTCCACTGAAGGAGAGAAGTATTTCTTTATTTTTTTTAATTGAGAAGTATTTCTTGACGAAGAATTGTGAGAAGACAAGGCACAGATGGAAAGCTGGGATGAAGGGGTCCAGAGAGGGTAATTCTACACACAGGAAAAAGTGAACCTGAGCCATAAAGACCACAAACACTGGCTTGTCTTTCCTTATTCTTCTTCATAATTCTTCCCCTGGTGGTCTCTGGCCATCTGTCCTTTCTCTCTTCCTTAAATAGGTCATGTATTTGCTTCCTCTGGTCCTTTTTACACTCTGTTCTCTCTGTCTGGGACTTCTACCTTACTCTCCTCTCTTTTCTTGGTTTTACTCTTGCTATAATTCAGATCTTTCTTTTTTATTTTTAATTTTGTCAGTCCTGGGGTTTGAACTCAGGGCTTGGTGCTGTCCCTGAACCTCTTTGTGCTCAAGGCTAGCACCCTACCACTTGAGCCACAGCACCTCTGCCTGAGTAGTTCATCAGAGATAAGAATCTCAAGGACTTTCCTGCCTTGGCTTTACATAGTGATCCCCAGATCTCAGCCTCCTGAGCAGCTAGGATTGTAGGTATGAGCTCTCAGATCTTTCTGGAGTTCTGAGCTAGATTGCTCTGATGTATATTTCCAAGAACACTGTATTCTCATTAAAACAGACGACAGGCTTTATTGTGATTATTTATTCAATATCTGCCTTTCTTGGTAGATTAAACTTGGTAGCAAGGACCGTCTGTCCAGTTCTGATCTATATCCCCAGAGCCTAAGAGCTCATATATTTATTATTCTACACACACACACACACACACACACACACACACGTACATTCGATATTATTTTATCCTCATAAAATTGGGTAAAATGTAAACTAACTTATAATGACAGAATGAAGATCAGTAGTTTCCAAGCACCTGGGAGGTAAGACTAGTATAGATTTCAAGGAAACTGGAAAAGTTTAGGAGGGATCAAGATGAATGTGTGTGTGTGTGTATCTCTGTGTGTGTGTGTCTGTATACCTACATATGTAAGCTCTTTAGCTCAAGGCTACCTTTCTACCACTTGAGCCACAATGCCACTTCCAGTTTTCTGGTGGTTAATTGGAGACAAGAGTCTCATGGACTGTCCTGCCTGGGCTGGACAAGCACACAGGCAGGGCTCAGTCTCTGGTTCTCATACATATCTATGTTCTTACACACATAATATGTATCTTGATTACTGTGATAGTTTCATGAGCACATATATGTATCAAACTCATCATATTGTAAATATGGGTAGTATGTGGTACATCCATTATAATGCAATTACATTTGAAAATATTCAAGTATACAACAGAGAAATGATGTCATAGGAAAAAAGATGAGAATATTGGCTAAGACAATGAATGTTGAGAAGAGTTAGAGAAAGTCAGAGTGGAAATGGCCCTCAGAACTCAAGTATTTTCAGGTACTTGAGCAACCTTAGCCAACTCAGTAAATAGAAGCCCAACAGTGATACGTTAATTTTTCATCTAATTTGTATCTATGTATGTGTGCATGCATATGTATGTGCATATGTATGTAGGTGTGTGTATATATATGTGTGTGTATGTATGTAGTGCTGGTTCTAGGACTCAAACTCAGAGTTTTTGTTAAAGACTGGCACTCTATGACTTGAGTCCCAGCTCCTTATCCAGATTTTCAGTGGTTAATTGAAGATAAGAGTTTAACAAAATTTTCTGTTTGGGCTGGCTATTATTCTTTGATTTTCTGCTCTCAGCCTGCTGAGTAGCTAGGCTTAAAAGCATGAGCCCCTAGCACTCAGCTTTACTGACTTTTTTTTCTGCCTAATCACTACCACAAACATTCTGCCTCTTCACTAATAGCTTAACACCAGTGTATTAATCTGATAGAAATCAGCCAGGTGCTGGTGTCTCATGCTTGTAACCCCAACTACTCAGAAGGCTGAGATATGAGGTTTGCTGTTCAAAGCCAGCCCAGGTAGGAAAGTCCACAGCTCTCCTGTGTACTTAAAAGGTACTTTGGTCCATTCCAAATCCATCAACTTTATTGTATAAGTAATGGTAAATGAAGTTATTTTAAACTAGCAATTTCTTATTCTTTTTTTTTTAACCTCCGAAGACTTAAGTGGGTGAAGAGGTATAGTGGATACATTAGTCAAAAAGAGTTCTCACTTCCAGAGGAGTTCAGGGATTCATGCCTGTAGTCCCAGCTACTTGGGAAGCAGAGATTGGAGTCATGAGAATCGTGGTTCAAGACAAGTCCAGTCATAAAAAGTTTATGAGAGTCCATCTCAACCAGTGGTTGGGCACTCTAATGGAGATGTGTCTTCTTGGGTATGAGATAGTACAATGGCTGGTGTATGTGGTACATTCCAGTCTTACCAGCAACACAAAGAAACACAAATAGGAGAATTACAGTCCGAGCTAGCTGGGCATAAAGGAAGACTCTATTTCAAACACAACCAACACAAAAAAGGCTGTGGGAGTGGCTCAAGAGGTAGAATGCCTGCCTAACAAGTACACAACCCTGAGTTCAATCCTCAGTACTGCTATAAAAAAAAGTTATTGAGATAGAATGCATCAGAAATCTCCCAACCAGATGGATACATTTGTCTGTTTGGGGCCAATATTTCTTTGTTTCTTCTTCTTCTTTTTAAACCTTTTTCACTCAAGTTGGCACTCTACCACTTTGAGCCATAACTCCACTTTCAGTATTCCAGTGGGTAATTGGAGCTAAGAGTCCCATGGACTTTTCTGCACAGGCTGGCCTTGGACTATGATCTTCAGATCTCAGCCTTCTGAATAGCTAGAATTACAGGCATGAGCCACCAGTGCCAGGCTTGGACTAATGTTACAAATGAGACCAACACAAGTAGTTCAGACACTTAAGAAATAACCACAACTATTGCTCTGAGCACAATTGCAAAGACATTATGTCATAACCTGCCATGAGTAGGGGAAAAGTAGTAATGGATACCAGACTATGGAACTGAGTTTTGGGGAACCAGGGACCAGAAACCTTCCACCAGCTTCAGGTGGAAATAGGGTGCAGGGGTGTATATACAGAAAATGAGGTAACAATAGTCTTTGGAGTGGAATTAGCCTACACCCAGGATAGAAATCTGAATTCCTATCAAGTCAGGACTGATCAAGTCAGGAAACTCTCAGCATTCTGAGAATTCATGTTAGGAGAAGACCTACCAGAGTCCCAATCCTTTCATGTCTCGCAGCTCAGCTTTTAGGGCTCTCATAAGATCACACAGTGTAGACCAAAGAATTAATCATGGGACTATATTGGAAGCAAGGGAAGCAACTTCTTCTCACTTGGCCCTTACAGAGCCAGACTTCTGACTTACTTGTTGATGTGCCCTTGGGTTTGTTCAAAGCAGAACTTGGCTTTGAATGCTGGACAGAAGAAATTGTAGGTGAGATGAACGAGCACAGTGCAGTGTCTGCTCTCTGAGTTTGACTGATTGAGTGGAAGAAATGAATAAAGGAATGAGTGGTAAATATCAACACAGCGGGACAGAAGGAAATACCTTCAGAAACATGGATATGCACCAATAGTTCAAGGTTTTCTTGGCTTAGTTTTTTTTTTTTTTTTTTACAGTGTCCAGGCCCAGAGTTCAAGCCCCACGGCTGACAAAATGGAGCTATTGCTTAAGTGGTAGAGCTCCAGCCTTGAGGACAAAAAGAAATTGCTCAGGGACAGCACTAGGCTCTGACTTCAACTTTTAGGACCAGCTAAATACACAAGAGGAAAAAGAGAAAAAGAAAACGAGGAGCTAGGAGGCCAGGTAGAGACGCCTACAGTTAGTTTCTCTCTGTCTCTCTGTCTCCCTCCCTCTCTTTCCTTTCTTTTCTTTTGGTCCGGTCGTGGGGCCTGAACTCTGGGCCTGGGCGCTGTCCCTCAGCTCTTCAGCTCAAGGCTAGCGCTCTACCACCTGAGCCACAGCGCCACTTCTGGCTTTTTTCTTTTTGCTTATGTGGTGCTGAGGAATCGAACCCAGGGCCTCAGGCATGCAAGGCAATCGCTCTACCACTGAGCCACCTTCCCAGCCCTCTTTCCTTTCTTTTTTTGTGTCTTGGCTTAGTTTTAATTTCCTCTTCCACAGGCCAGCCATGTAGATTCCACAGACAGAAGTCTCTTCTGGAATTCTCTTTGACTCTTCATCACTTTCTTTTTTTGTGTCTTGGCTTAGTTTTAATTTCCTCTTCCACAGACCAGCCATGTAGATTCCACAGTCAGAAGTCTCTTCTGGAATTCTCTTTGACTCTTCATCACTTTCTGCAACAGGTTCAGTTGAATTTTTCTTTTAAGATTATTAAAAAAAATTTTTTTTGCAAGCTTCCAACTTCCTACAATCCATCATTTCCATAGCCATTGCATTCTCTTATCTGCTGATTGCAGGAGGTTCCCAGCCGTTTTATCCATGGTCACAAGCGTTTTATCCATGCCTCTTAACTGTGTCTTGAACTCTATTGCTAGAGCAATGTGAACATTTTTAAAATTTAGCTGTGCACCAGTGGCTTATGTCTGAATTCCTAGCTACTTAAAAGGCTGAGTTCTGAGAATTATGGTTCAAAGTCAGCCAGGGCAGGAAAAACAACTCCCTTATGTCTCAGCAATCCCACTCTTGGGCATTTACTCAAATGACCACAAGCAAGGGTGTGGAGCACATGGGCAGCAAAGATGGCGCTGGGAGGGGGTTGAGTGGGCAGAGCCTAGTTTACTGTAGAGCACATGGGCAGCCAAGATGGCGCTGGGAGAGGGTTGAGTGGGCAGAGCCCAATTGATCTGCCCATCAGTGCCTAACCAGCCCCTGAAGGCTCAGGTGAATGATAGGGTGTGACCTTGACAGTGATTGGTTCCTCTTCCTCCCTTACCATACCACCCACCCTTTTTGTCTTTAAAAGGGGCTGCTCTCTGTTAATAAACGAGTTTTCTACCTGCTGGATTTGGCTCCCTGCTGTGTCTGATTGTCTCCTGGGCTGAGGGAGGCTAGGAAACTGGCGAGCACCGCACTTACCTTTCCTCGGACCCCGTCCGTCTTTTGTGGGACGGACGAAGACCCGACACAAGGGCATGCTAAAGCTACCATCACAACCATGTTCATTGCAGCACTACTTATCATAGCTAACGTCTGAAACCAACCCAGATGCCCTTCCGAAGAAGAATGGATTAAGAAGATGTTGTATATGTATGTATGTGAGACTCTCATCTCCAATAAACTGCTCAGAAAAAGCTGGAAGTGGTGCTAAGAAGCTGAGGGACAATGCCCAGGCCAGAGTTCAAGCACCAGGAATGGCCAAACCAACAACAAAAACTAATCTGAAAAATAAAAATAGTTGGGAATTTTATCTTTCCCTTTGTCTTTGGGATGAAGTTACAAACCAGATTCAAAGTCTGGGTGGCATAGTGCTAAGGCATTGGGCCTCACTCACTCTTACCAGTGCAGTCCCACTTCCCGACTCAGTTTCCCTAATTGCTTCTCATTCCACAGACCACCCCACCATCAACATCTTAAACAGTCCCCTCATACTCTCAGATAAGGCTGTCTGAACAAGGAGTATCCTTCCAGCTGAAATAGTTCCCTTTTTTCCTTCAGCACTGCTAAGCTCCAAGGTTGATTCCAGGTTACGTTTGCTGTTGTCCAAGGCAACCTTCATGCCAGTGGTGCATTAATTATTAAACATCCTTTTTCACTGAACTGTTAGTCCCAGGAGCAAAAAGATTGTCTGCTTCATTTACTGTTGCATTTAGCTTTTGGCCTAGTATTTGACACCCGATAGAGTTTTGTTGAATGAAACTCAGAAAAAAAATATATTAAAAAAATCATACAAGTGAGAATAAGACCTAATTGTAACACTCCAAAAGCCAAGACAAGGTGAGAAAATTTGAGAACCCGTGGCTTGACTCCAGGCCTTCTCTGGGTCTCTTTCATAGCTGCTCTTTTATTGCTCCTAGTGAGAGAACTTGTCTCTGTTACCCTGTCTCTCATTCCTGCTACCTGAAGGCATAGAATAAACTTTATTTTTCTCTGTGTCCTAAACAACTAGCCCAGTGTCAACCAAAAAATAAGGTAAGTCACAGATAAATGAGGCTAGGTTATGCTACATTAGAAAATCACATACAAATCTCAACACTTGTTGATTTCTTGCTCATCAAAATGCCCAATGCAGGCTGGGAAGGTGGCTCAGTGGTAGAGAGCTTGCCTTCCATGCATGATGCCCTGGGTTCAATTCCTCAGCACCAAATAAGCAGAAAAAGCTGGGAGTAGTGCTGTCACTCAAATGGTAGAGAACTAGCCTTGAACTGAAGAGCACCCAGGCCCAGAGTTCAGGCCCCACAACCAGCAAAAAAAAAAAAAATAAAAAGCCCAATGCTCATGTAGCTGGTCTCAGAAAAAGGCACCTTCAACACCATGATCAGGCACTGGTGACAACATGTTTCCAAGCTCAAGAAGGCAGGAAAAAAACAGGCTTAGCAAAGAAAGAGCCCCTCTGGTGACCCTGGTCTCACACTTCATCTGCCAAAACATACTCAGCCATGCTTCACACTGAGGAGATAGATCGATTGATAATAGGATGCAGAAAACAAGCAAATCATAAACAGATGACAGATAGATGATAAATGGACAATGGATAGGCAGATAATAGGTAGATGATACATACTTGATAGAAAGATGATAGGTAATGGACAGATGATAAATAGATATAGACAGATGATAGATAATAGATGATAGATGATAGACAGATGATAAATAGATGACAGGTAAATGATACATGGTGGTAGACAGATAATTGATAAATGATTGACAGATGATAGATAGTTGATAGACAGATGATAGATAATATACAGACAACTGATAGATAATAGATGATAGACGATTGATAAATGATAGATGATATAGACAGTTGATAGATGATAGATAATAGAAAGATGATAGATGATAGATGGTGGTAGACAGATGATAGATAATAGATGATAGATGATTGAAAGATGATAGATGGTATAAGATGATAGATGATAAATAAAAATGATAGTTAATTAGAAGATAGAGATAGATGGTGATAATAGGTAGATGATAGAAAATATCTATACCTTTATATCTGTTTATGTATTTGTATAGTTTCACTGAAAAACAGGAGGACATGACTATCAGCAAATAATACTGGCCCCAATTCTGAGTAAAGAGATAATTCACCACGATAAAAACAGCAACAGAAGGTAGGAATTAGGAGGGGACATTCCAGAGTAGTCCCAGAATGATGGCAAAGATGCCACCCTGATCCCAGCTTCCCTAGACCTCTAGTTCTGAGGTATGCTCAGTCGTTGGAGGAAACTCCTTCTAGCACTCTGTCTCACTAATTCCTTCAGCTCTTCTCTTCTAACGATCCTGCCCTTCCTTACCAGATTGCTTTCATAGACCTATTTGCTTTAAATTCTCCATTTCAGTCTATTTACTGAGTCTGTATTTCCAGCTCTGTATTCTCCATGTTGCACATTCCTTTGAACTTTGACCTTTAACCACACCTGTTTATTTCTGTGTAGCCATCACTGCCCTATGATCCTCAATCCCTCCACCTTTGACCTCACTCCATCTGATCCAGCTCAATCAGGATAATAGGTCAACACACACATTCTCTTGGACACACTTTTAATTCTCTTTCTCATATCCTGAGTTCCTACACACATTCTCTTGGACACACTTTTAATTCTCTTTCTCATATCCTGAGTTCCTACCTACATGGGACTTGTTTGCCTAAACTACAATCTTGGATGGGTTTGTTTAACTTTTTTTCTGCTTAAGGACAGAACTTGAGAGCAAGAAAAGCCAGGAAAATCAACCCCCATCAAATTACCCTGATTCCTCTTTACATTTGTGATCAGTAAGTTCTTCATATTGTGATCAGTAAGTTCTTCATACTGTCTTAGTGTTATCTTTGTGTTATCTTAGTGTTATCTGTGTTATCTTTCTCTGCTCCCTTCTCTTTCCTACTCACTCAGATCATTATTTTATAATTTCGTTGTTGTTGTTTTTTTCTCTCAAACTCTCAACGACTCCTTCATATTCACTCCATTTCTGACTTCTCATTTGACAAAGAACAAAAACAAAAACAAAACAGGCATATTTGGAAGCAATGTTCATTACACTCTCATCTGTATAGGCTCTGATTTACCATCGCTTCCTATTTGCTCTCTCTCTCTGCTGGAACATGTGTGTCAAAATTTAGACAGCTGTTACCATGCTTTCTTCCCCTTCACGAATGGCCTATCTCCTCTACTTTTCTTCTCTGCAGTGTATGTCTAAACTAGCTGTTTTCAATTTCTCCCCTTCAATTCTTATTTGAGCTCATGGGGAAAAAAAATCAAAGATTTATTTACTTTTATTCTTTTCAATCACTTTTGCAAAAATCTCTTCTCACCAGGCTTAACAATAGCACCTGCTTATTAAGTTCAATAATCATTTCTCAGTCCTAATGTTTTGGGGTTTTGTTTTTGTTTTTTGCCTTTCTAGCATTGTATGACACAGGGCCTTTCACTATCCTGTTTTGTTTGTTTTTCCCACCCTTTGGAAGGTTTCCTTTCTTCTTTTGCTGGATCATTCTGCATCTCCCCAACACCTGAATGTTGAGGAGCTTCAGGGCTCAGATCTTAAGCTACTTCTCTTTCTCATCTAGGTTTACACTCTGGTTGGTCTCATTCAGTCTTCTTGCTTTAAATGCCATCATATGCAGCTTAGAGTATGGTTCCATTCTGGATTCCTCTCCTAAACTCTCCTAAACAACGCAAACTTCCTACTTGACATTTCCACCTGAATGTTTAATAGGCATTTTAAATTAAATGTATGTCTAAAAATGAGCTCATGAAATTCTCCCCACCCCCCAAAGTGCTTTATTAATGGCAATTCCATCCTTCAAGTTAAATAGCTGTAATCCAAATTTCTCTTGCTCATTTCCCACTTATGGCACCTCCCACTTTTTTTTTTCAAATCCTATATGTTCTGCTTTCAAAAATACTTCCAAAACCATTCAGTCAGACACTGGTGGCTTGTGCTTGTGATCTTAGCTACCAGCAGACTGAGATTTGAGGGCTGAAATTCAAAGCCAAGCTGAACAGTAAAGTTCATGAGACTCTTATCTCTAAACAAAAAAAAAAAAAGCCAGAAGTGGAGTTGTGACTCAAGTGGTAGAGAATCAGCTTTATACACACACAAAAAAGCCAAGTGTTAGAGTACCCAGGCCTTGAGTTCAAGTCCAGTACCAGCACACATAATCCACATTCTCTCTCTCACTCTCTCTCTCTACACACACACACACACACACACACACACACACACACATTCAGAATTGGTGACAGTGTTATTTGCTGATAGCCATTTATTATATATTACTCAGAATTGAGGACAGGGTTATTTGCTGATAGCCATGTCCCCTTGTTTTCAATGAAAGTGTACAAATATATATATATATATATATATATATACACACATAGAGAGATAATAGATAATATATAGATAATCTACCTATTTAGTAATAGAGATATAGAGGTATAGATAGATATAGATAGATGTAGATATAGATAGATCTAGATCTGTCTCTCTACCTAGATCTATCTATATTACTTTTTGTTAAATCCCTTGCTATGGTTCTGATCCAAGCCACCATTGGTGAATGCTTGAGTTATTATTATAGCTTCCTAATTGGTCTTTCAATTTCTGTGCTTGGCCCTTTTAGCCCTATTTATCCAATATCCCAATCTGACCATTTTCATACAGTCCTCCCTCCTCCATGATTTCCTATTTTAATCAAAATATACTTCAAGCTTTTACCGTGATTTACACACATATATTGGCTGGACTGCATTTCCCCACTGAGCTCTCATCCAAACTGTCTCCCCTTTCCTTCTCTCCTGGTCAGCCATATTCATTTCCTTGCTATGATCAACACTCCAGGTATGCCGTTCCCCACCCAGGCCCTTTTGCTCAATCCTTGCTGCCTGGCATATTCTGTCCTAGATCATCATAACTAGTGCCTTCAATTTTATTTTATTTATGTATTTGGGGGTGGGGACTTGAGGAGGAGTCACAGAAAAGATGGCAGTGACAGTCAAGTCTTCTCAGCCATTTGATCTAATGCGTCATGGGGTTCTTAAAACTTTTTTTCCCCTTACTGTGAGGTAATTTTGATCTTTAATATATGTCACTACCTAATATCCCCTAGACTATATCTATTAATCTTATTTCTTACCTCCTCTGTCAGAATATAAGCTCTACAAAGGCAGGCTTATTTGCTCTGCTGTCATTGTTTAAAAAAAAACAAAACCTCATGCCTGTAATCCTAGCTACTCAGGAGGCTGAGATCTGAGGATCGCGGTTCAAAGCCAGCCCGGGCAGGAGAGACCGTGAGACTCCTATCTC